>NW_027281305.1:0-62644 GCF_046629955.1 Centroberyx affinis
TATTTGAAAGTTCTACAAATACTCAGTAAGTTTTTAATATTTTATTGAGATACATGTCTCAATAAAGCTGTGAAATACAGGTCTGATTAGTTAAAACTGAAAGAAAAGTGACGAGAATACAGTGTGTGTGACCTGGAACACATCCTGGTTCTGTCTACACCTTGGACCAACATGGTTTGCAAAAACACATAGTGTGTGTGTGTGTGTGTGTGTGTGTGTGTGTGTGTGTGTGTGCGAGCGTGTGTGTGTGTGTGTGTGTGTGTGTGTGTGTATGTGTGTGTGTATACCTGTGATATAACATGGCCAGGAACTGGATGAAGAGAAGAACAGCAAAAGACAACAGGAACATCAAACTGAGAGGCTCCACCTGTCAACATGATGATGATGATTATTATTATTAGCAGTAGGAATAATAGATTACTGACTGAAATTCCCTTTAACCATTTCTATCCCTGCAGCACATGTATCATGGCCTATCTGTCTGTCCTTCTAGCCTCACCTTGAGGAATTCTCCAGATTCAGTTCCATTTGGATAGTATTTAGGGATCTTGATGCTGATGACATCATTTCCGATGGCCTGCAGGAAGAAGGTAGCTACCACCCAAAGCACGTTGATGATGAAATACAGGAAGACCGCCTGTAGGGGGGGGGGGGGGGACAAATTGAGGCTCTGTCCCATTCCAAAGCAATAATCCCTAAGCCCCACTCCCTGCTCAGGCACCTGATGCCCAGTTTGATGAACTGTGGTCATGTTCTTCCTTTGTTCCAACATTTCAGGCACAATAAAAGCTGCACTGGTGATTCACTTTCCCATAGCATTAACTTAAGATGGCAGCCAAATGTTACTCCTATGTCTTTAGTAGGCTCCACACTACTGACATTTTTTTTTTTTTTTTTTTTTTTTTTATTTAACCAGGCAGGTCAATTAAGATCAAATTCTTATTTACAATGACGGCCTAGCAAAAGGACAAAAGGACCTCTCGAAGGGTAAGGGGAAAAGGGGACCAAGAAAAAAAAAAAAAACACACAAAAGAAACTAAACAAAGAACAATCCAGATAAGACTATCAGACACAAATGTTACATACATCGCAGAGGCAGAAAAACCCAACACAGTATGGGAACGGGGAAATAATCAAAACACATCTCTGTATAAACAGAGAGTATGATCATAATAACCTTGTGTTTGTTTCTTTAAATTTCATTACTGTTAGTCAGGGTTCGCACAAGGTCCTTAAAGTGCGTAAAGTCCTTGAATTTAACTTTTCAAAATTGAAGTACTGGAATACCTGGAAAAATCAACCTCGTATGTGAGATAATGCTTAAAAAGCCCTTGAAATAGATAAATAAAATGTTTGCAGTGTTTGACAGAATGCAAGTCAAAACGACCGAAGACCGACATATTCTGGAAAACTTCAAAGCATGTGAACCAATGATTTAAAGCACTGATAGTTGTTAAAACGTAGTAATGTTTAGGGAAATGTTTCCTGCTTTTGTGTGGAGTCCTTATGACTGGAAAAACAGTGTTGGGAAAAGTAATTGAAAGTCCTTGAATTTGATTTAATATTGTCTGTATGAATCCTGGTTAGTGGAGATATAGAAAAAAACACAAAAAACAAACAAACATCAAATTAGTTTAGAGTGTATTCAATGCTGTGTCACAACAAACTTAACATACTTAAACTTATTAAAACACAAACGTGTGTAGAACCATCAACAGCACAGAGCAGAATAAAAGCATCCAAACAGTCCAGAGTGGAGACACAGAGGACAGATACCTGTTGCCATGGCAACAAAGAGTTTTTGACAACAAGGTGAATTGTGCTGAGGCATTTTAGCTCTCGTTAGATTTTGTAGACCTTAGGTGCAAAGAATCTGGGGATTTTTTTTTGGCCTGCTGAGGGCCCTAAGCCTTACCTATTAGCTGATTGGAACACAAGGTAAAAGGTTATTTGAGAGACATAAATAAAGCATGAGGGAGAAATGGAGGGGGGATTACATGGACTGCAGCAGTGTTTCCCATTCCAGTCCTCAAGTAACTCCTGACCCGGTGAAAAGTTTTGTTCCAGCTCTATTCTTGCACACCTGATCCAAGTCGGGGCTTAATGCTGATTGGTTGAGCAGTACAGACAGATCTACCTGAACAGGGCTAGCATGAAAGTGTGTAGCCCTTAACTAGATCAGGTGTGCAAGAGTAGAGCTGGAACAAAACCTTGCAGGACAGGGGATACATGAGCACTGGATTGGGGAACACTGGACTAGAGGTATCGAGTTTGTAGGGTCCAATAGGAAAATTAATAGGGGAAAAAACATTAAATTCATTCATGTCTATCCTGTAGATCTGTAGCAGGATCATGAGGATTCAAGTATGCTTTGATGAATGCTTATTTATTTATTTAGCTAGCTTTTTACTACAACCATGATGAAGCAAATTTCCACAAAAGTGGACAATAAAGTATCTATCTATCTATCTATCTATCTATCTAGAATAATTTAGTGGAGTGATAGCTGAGTTCTCACATTTTAAAATGCAAAAAAGCAGGAACCTGACCAGAATCAAGAGCTGTTTATAAAAAAAGAAAAAAAGTCAGTGCACATTAAGACTTTTTGACAATATACTGTGAAGGGCAGCAAGGGGCTGCTACAGGACCTGAGGCTGCACTGTACCTGGAGACCTGCAGTACCATAACAGCAGCCCCCTCCCACAGTTCAGCACCCAGGACAGAGCCACTGACCGAGGCTGCTCAGCTGTGTGGGGTCGCTCTAACGAGCTGCTGCCCCAGTCTGGCACAGCTGAAGCTGCTTGGACTGAATGCTGGGCTCCGACCTGAAGCAGCCTCAGCCAGCCGTTGTTGGAGGAACTGCTCTCTGTGGTCTCTCTCCAGAAAGCAGTGAAGGAAACTACTATAGTGACTCCTCAAATGACTTTTCTTTAAGTTTATTTTTCCTCAGGCTTTGATCTGTATTGTGAAAGCTGGCAATAAAAGTACATTTTCTGTTTGACATTCACCTTTTCTTGCCTCTACCTAGATTCCCTCACAATACAGATTAATATTTATATGGATATTTATATTATTTATATTCATATGGTGACTTCATTAAAAATGTTAATCTGTCCTAATACTTTTGCAATAATACAAGATATAAACAATAAAGAGGCATGTTTTTTTTGTTTTGTCACACACACACGCAGATAGCTGACCTTGTTGCGCAGTGATTTCAGTTCTCTGGTGACCTCGTCCTGATGTGCTTTAGTGTCAACGATAGGTTTCAAATAGCGGTCTAGTAGCTTTACCCAGAAGTCATTCTCAGCCTAAACACACACACACACACACACACACACACAGACACACAAACACACACACACAGAGAAATGCACACACACAGAAACACACAAAAATAATTTTAGGATTTATTCAAATCAATACAAAACTGTCATAGCTGGTTGATATTCTATCACAGCATTTGGGGACAGAGCTCCTCACACTGCACTGCTGCCAGTAATACTTTACTGGTATTGTTCAAATTGCAGCAATTCTACTGAGCACCAAAAAAGTCAAGATGTGTCAACTTTCAATATTTCATGTTAATCTCTACTTAATGTATAAAGAAATGAACACAGAAAAAAACCGATTTCATATTTTTTTTCTTATGGTTGTTCTTCTCAGTGCCAATTGTTTGTAAGTACAGTAACAACATGAGGTAAGATATTTATTTGCACAAGCAAATAGTTGAGTTTATGAAAAATCACAATGCTAAAATGCTTTCACACAAAGTATCTTACAAAGTATCTTTGTTATATTTGGTATATGAATTGAATTCAGTGTTCTGGTATCTGTATGAGAAATGATACCCAGCTCCCAGGCTGACACTAGATAGTCCCTGGCCAGCTGTTTTCCCCTTTCACTTGGAAAATCCTCTTTAAAAATGTGTTTGCTCCTCAAAGACCCAAAGGAGCTGAATGTACATCTTACCTCATCTAGTTTTTCCACCTGCGGGGCGATGAGTGTTTTCTCAATGGCTCTCTTAACCCTCTTCTCTAATCTCTCCGTTCGATTGGTCTTCAGGATACGACGAGCCTGGGGGATAGAGACAGTGAATTATTCATTCATTCAATTATTCCTCCTCTTCAGTATCTCCTAACTTTGGTTTTCATAGGATGAAAAGCCTGGGAAATAGAATTAGTCAGTATGTTATGATGATAAAATGATTCAATTCAGTATAAGGCATGCAAGTAAAATTATGAAAAGGCTTTTTTGTACAAATGGGTCTTGAGAAGTGATTTGAAGCAGGACAGTGATTTATCCAGTATAACCTCCTCAGGCAGGACATTCAAAAGCCTAGAGGCCCTGACAGCGAACGCCCCATCACCTTTTGTCTTTAGCCTAGACGAAACGGAGCAGCCAAGCGAGCCCAGCCTTACTAAAAGGTCTGAAATGTATACGGGAGCAAGGCCTTGATGAGCGGTTAACGTTATCAATAAAATCTTAAAATTAATTCTAAAACTGACAGGCAACCAATGTAAGGATGTCAGAATAGGAGCAATGTGGTCCCTTTTCTTAGTCCCAGTCAAGAGTCTTGCTGCAGCATTTTGTACAACCTGGAGCCGAACCACAGCCTGTTGGTTAAGGCGAGTAAATAAGGTGTTACAGTAATCGAGACAAGAGGATATACTGTAAAAGTTTGACAGGTAAGATGAGAACCATTCCAGGACAGTCCCAGAGACACCAGGGTATATGCAGGAATCCTGAAGTTAAATTCAATACCTTTTAAGACCTTTTTTAAGACCTTTTCAATATATTTTAAGACCTCAATGCCACTTCGAGCTGTAACCGGTTACATCAGCGACACACATTTAACTTACATTTACTATACATTGATTTTGAGATTGCAAAACTAAACAGTCTTAGTTTGCGATAACTTCTATGGACCACTGTATCAATACAACACAATTCAGATAGGCCGGGAGGGAACAAAGCTCAAGAGAATAAATTGAGTGACTAACCCAAAGGCAAGGTTTATTAAAAGTAATAACAGTAACAAGCTCACACACACACGCACACACACACGCACGCACGCACACACACACACACACACACGCACAACACGGTCATTAACAAAAATCTCTGTGGTCTTTGCATGCTTTGCTCTCTTTCCCATTCACTTTCCATAGTACTTTCCACTTAGTGACAGCCTACACAGAAGAATCCCAAATTCACCCGGTGCACAAGAGGGCGTCTCTTAACTTCCAGGTTCACGCAAACTTTTAGCACACAAACTCTTTGGACAAATAGGCTATTCACATTGAAAAAACAGCTACAAAATTGAATACCTCATAAAATGGCGATTAAGACTTTTTAATACTTTTTAAGGGCCTTAATTTTCACTAAATTGATTTATTACCTTTTAATACTTTTTAAGACCCCGCGGACACCCTGGACACCAACCCATTGCCTCTGTCTAGTAGTGAGAATTTTGTGATAAATTGTGTCCAATGCTACACTTGGGTCTAGCAGCACTCGCCTGCATCTGCATTCTTCAGGAGATTTTAAAACCTTAAGAAGGGCAGTTTCAGTGCTATGGTACTGGCAAAAACCTGAGTGAAATCCTTAAAAAATGTTATTACTTTCCATACTTTCTAAGAGTTGCTTTCTCCATAATTTTGGAGATAAAAGGCAACTTAGAAATCGGCCTGTAATTATTTAAAATGGTTGAATGAAGGTTAGGTGACTGATTGACATTAGTCAAACTTTCAAAACTGTATTATTATTATTATTAGTAGTAGTACTATTATTATTATTACCTGCTCGGTTAGTGCATACTGTAACTCCTCCAGCTGGCTGTCTGTCAGAATGTCTTCAGGCCCCACAGCATTTAGTTCTCCATTGAGAGTGTCTGTTAGCATCAAGACCAACTCCTCACACACATCATCCTCTTGTTTGTTACGGAGTGTGTACCTAAGGACAAGAAAGGAACACGTATAATTACAATTGCAATTACAGCGATTTATCTGACACTGTAACAATGGTGTAACATGAGTGTTTTGAGGCCAACATGGAACATAAAGTATACAAACATATAGACACACATACTATACACACACACACACACGCACACACACTGATATAATTAAAATCATCATCTTGTTTTTTTACAGTTTATCCTGTCAAAATATTGGGAAAAGGTTTCTAAATTTGCCCTTCAGCTCTCGTAAAGCTGGTAAAGCTGGTGGAAATTTGTAATAAAACATCAAAATTTCCCAAAATTGAGTAACTTAACGCCAAACATTAAGCACTTACCGAATTTGTTCTTGTAGGTTTCTCTTCAGGTTAGCGTAGGTCAGCTTCTTCAAAAACTCTGCTTTCACCGGTTGCACCCAGTCTACATACATACACAGCGGCAAGCGCACGCAGACACACACACACACACACACCATCATCATCATCATCATCATGATTAAAGAACAAAAATAGTTAACAGGCTTCTTCATGTGTTTCTGATTTTCATTGGCAAATCAAATGAATAAACAAGCCCACAGTAAACATATTGTTGCGAAGCACTGTGTTTTTAGCAGCTTATAGGTCTTCTTGAAAAATTGCATATTATGTATAACATTTCATGACAGCTCAAGCAAGGCAGGAAATATGTTTGTATTTTCCCATCACCACATCTCTGCTCTCCCTTAATCAAATCAGTGCAATTTTGTAAATACTGGATTTCAGAGGCAAGAGGCATCATTCACTCAAACTTCATCAAAATGGGCCAGTAGATTCTGAGATACTGCTTGTGGCTGATGAACAAATACGCAAATAAAGATAGATCCATGGCTCATTCACTTTTTCATCATGAGACTAGATGCCATTTCAAGGTTGACAGCTCATCAAGACGAGTGACAAGTGTTGAAAGAACTTGACCAACGGAGGGGGAGGAGGGGGCGGGGCTAACAATACCCTTCCTGCCTTTCAAGAAGAAAAGCTGTATATTGTAGCTTTAATCTCAAACTTTGCATTTTGTGCCTCTCACCACTGGCAGGAAGCTCCACCCTCTCCTCCAGGTCACCAATGAAATGGTAATCGTCATCATCATCATCATCATCATCATCTTCATCGTATGTGCTCTGTGATATCCTCTGTTTTCCAACACTGTCAACACTCTCACTACACACACGCACACGCACACACATACACACACAAGAACACACACAAAGAAATGAACAAATTCACAAATCCTAAAATTAGGATTGATATTTTACCACTAAACAAGAACATTTTAACATTTTTTCTTAGGGTTATTATGTTTAATGTTAGAATCATGTGTAGGTGTGTTTATGTGTGTGTGTGTGGGGGGGGGGGGGGGACTGACTTGATTGAATAACTTTCTGACTTATTGAATAACTGAATGATAGACAGAATCATAGAAAGAAAGAAAGAAAGAAAGAAAGAATACCTGCCAATAGAAGCCAAGTCCTTGTCTTTTTGCCCTTGCCCTCTCTTTCTGTCTGTTGGAGGGTTTTTAGCCCCTCCCCCAGCCTCTTCTTTGGTGGTGTCCGGTCCGGACTGAGCCTCCAGTTTTGGGACTGTCTGTGGAATTACTTCCTGGTTGGTGATGGGAACGGAAGAGGCTTGCTGTGCAATCTGGCTAGTGATCTGCTGAATCATCAGATTCTCTGTTTCCTGGGTTACCTATGGAGGAAAAGAAGGAACAGTAGAATAGCATAGCATAGTGATCTGCTGCGTCTGTCTTTGTATAGCACTCTATCTATCTATCTATCTATCTATCTATCTATCTATCTATCTATCTGTCTATCTATCTATCTATCCATCTATCTATCTGTCTATCTATCTATCTATCTATCTATCTATCTATCTATCTATCTAACAGTACCTGTATCTTCATGTCCCAGCAGCAGAGTTTACAGTTTTTGTCACACAGAACATTCTGGGATTTCTTCACTTCTCCTCCTCCCCTGACAGACAGACAGAAAAACATAGACAGGTTGAAAGACAGACAGTAAGATGGATAGACTGTTAGATAAATGGATAAAAAAAATTCACAATCAATCACAACGGATTCTCTCTGCTCTAACTCTATATGACTGTCAAATTTATCAGATTTAAATTATGAAATACTTGATTTATATTACTGATTAGATGTTCCTATTCAAAGATACTGTGTGCATGATGACCTGTGAATTCATAGTTCACACTAATACCAATAACACTCTGGAAATGGTAATAATCATGAAATGTATCAAATAATTCATCCATTCCCTGGTGTCCCATGAGATTATGTACATGTTGACCAGTGAATCCATACTTAAAGTCATTTTAAATTTAAATTTATATTATATATAATATTTTAAATTACATTTAAAATATCAAATTACTGGATAATAGTAACACTACCACCACCACTACTGCTCCATACTGCTACTTTATGTTACCGCTCTTCCTCCAACTACTTTGTATATTTCCTCCTCCTTCTATTTCTCCTGCTCCTACTAATAATGAGAATAATGTAATTTATTACTTGTTGGATTCCCTGGTGCCCCAGGACACTATGTGCATGTTAACCAGTGAGTAGATGGTCAACAGAAGGTAGCCACTGGGAATACAGATGAAGTACATCAGACCATAGACAATCATCCCTGGTGGAGAAAATAACATAACATAACATAACATAACATAACATAACATAACATAACATAACATAACATAACGTAACGTAACGTAACGTAACATAACATAACATAACATAACATAACATAACATAACATAACATAACATAACATAACATAACATAACATAACGCTATCATAACATAACATTACATAACACTATCATAACATAACATAACACTATCATATCATAACATTACATAACACTATCCTAACATAACATAACATAACATAACATAACATAACATAACATAACATAACATAACATAACATAACACTAACATATAACATAACATAACATAACATAACATAACATAACATAACATAACATAACATAACATAACATAACATAATATAACATAACATAACATAACATAACATGAAAACATGATATAATAATATATAATATATAATGATAATATAATCATACCAAACTCCTCTGGGTGTAGTAATGCTGTCACCAGGTACATGATTGTCATTGAAACCAAAAAGACGCCAGTGGGGGTCAGGAAGGTGCCCTGTATCACCATATCACCTAGAAGGAGTGTGTGTGTGTGTGTGTGTGTGTGTGTGTGTGTGTGTGTGTGTGTGTGTGTGTGTGTGTGTGTGTGTGTGTTGGGATGTTTGGGGAAAAACAACATGTCATGCAAAGTTGGGAAATAAAAACGACATTTTGTGAGACAACATGAAGTCACAGAATGTTACTGTATCTCAGAGAGTTTGCTTCTATTTCTTTTCTCCTACTCTTCCCTCCCTTAACCCCCCCTTCCCCTTCACCCCCCTCTCCTCACTAAGCCATCACTCCCTTTCCTCCCCTCTCCACTCCTCTCTCGTATCGTGATATAACCATACCGTCCTGTCCCTAACCAATAGTAGAAGCAGAGATGGCTATTTGGGTGTTGGGTTTGACCACTATAAGCAAATCCTCCCTGTCTCCTCCATCCATCCCTACATCCATCAACCCCTCTCACAAATAAAACACTAAAAAATCCAGAGAAAATCTCCTCAGACTCTAATGACAATCACGTGGTTGCATGTGTGTTTTTACCCACCAATGATAGAAAACAACGATGCAGTCATGAGGAATGCGTACAGCACACTCATAATGGCGGCGATGGTTATTTGGGTGTTCGGCTTGGCGATAAAGCAGACGAGCATGTAGAACACCGGAGGGATGACTGAGATGATGATGGAAAGTGTACCAGGGATCTTAAAGACAAACTGGAAAGCACCTGAGAGGGAGAGAGAGTGGAATAAATAAAGCACAGATACAGTAGCTGGACCTACAGCAGGCAGGTAGATAGATATATAGACAGCTATAATAATCCTAATCATCATGATGATCGTAAACAGTGTTTACGATCATCATGATGATCCTGAGGAACACCATGACACAGGATCGCCTGAATGCTCTGGCTATGCTCTCCATGGAAAAGAAACTGATCAGAAACATTCCTGACTTCAATAACAGGGTCATTGAGAGGTTTGCCACTCAGAAGGACAGAAGGGCAAAATTCCTGTACAAATAAGATGTCAGACACACACACACACACACACACACACACAGTCTAATAACCTATCTGTGTCAGCCTTCGTATACAGGGCAATAGTTGAGCTTGTTACATAAAACCTTAATGTAGTCATGAAATCTTGATCATGAAACACCTCACAAGCCTAATGACAGTCAACAGTGTGTGTTAGTATGCATATTGTAGGTCTATAAGATAGAGTGCAGTCAGAGAGCACAAACAGATAAAAAGCTGTTATGAGGGTTGAGGGTTCTTTGCACAACAGAGAGCGCACGCGGTGTTAAAGGAAAAATCCAATCCTGTTATATATCATATGTATATTTGTAGATATTTATGTTCAATGCATTCCAGGAATTATTTTGTGATGAAGTGTTTTAATTAACTTTTTTGGTGTACCCCAGAGATTCTCAACCTTTTCCATATCAAGGACCCCTAGTTTAGTCCACAATAAGGCCACGGACCCCCATTTGATGAGATTTTGTCTCTCGGACCCAAATCTGAGAATATTTTTATTGCTAGATATGATTTTGTCCAGGATCCCATGACTATCTGTATTGTAGGTAGAGAGATAACAGAGAAACTATGATCAAAATCTTTTCTTCTACATACTCTAATTGTGTTAACTTCTTGTAAATGAAAGAATGGTGAAGTTTACAACTTAACAATTCATCAATATGCTGAGGACCCCCTGGAACACCCTCAAGGACCCCTGGTGGTCCCCGGACCCCACATTGAGAACCACTGGTGTACCCACTTTCCCTCAACCTGCCTTGTCTACTTCTAGTTCAGTTAGTGATTTCCTACACTTCCCAGAATGCCTTTTGATAACCAGTTCCCCTGACCCCATTTTTCTTTGTATATATTGTAGTTGACCTTAGCATAAGTCATCCAGCAATATGTTTGTGCAATATGCTTTTTATGTTTTTGTATGAGAATGCCTCAAGTTTTTAATATTGGCATTAAATAATTACTGACTATTTCACAGAGCACTGGTATCCTGGAGTTTGTGTTACATTGTAATGTTATGGTTACTGAAACTGACTGAATATAGCACAGCCCCACCTAGAATATTTTTCACCAGCCGCCACTGGTAAACACAGTTACAAAGCTCTTTACAAAAGCTAAAAGAACACATAAAAATGACTATTACTAAAATTACTAGACTACTAGAATATTTCTGATTTGGTTTCATTTAGTTGTAGAAAATTCTGCGACATCCAACACTTAGTATCTGTGAGTCAGTTTTTGAGAATGTCTAGACTGGCTTTTTTAAAGCACACTTGAGTTTGGTTGAAACACATTTTGTGAGGCAGGGAGCCGAGAGGGCAGGCTGGACGGACCGCCGGTAAGCTGTGAAACAGATGGTTTCCCACTTGAACTTGGCCACTAATGACACTTGTAACACATTACATGAAAGCTGGAGAGAGAGAAGGTAACGTTGCCAACTGTGGCACTACATTAACCTTATCTAGCTAACGTTAACGAGGAAATAAGTCAAAGGAACTATACTATGCTTGATAGGGGCTAGATGTTCTCTGTTGTGTGCCCTTACAGAAATCACTGAGTATTGGAATTAAAACAACCTATCTGTGTGCAATCCTGTTGAGCATGTGAGCTGTGTCTGCTGTGTTTCTGGATGCACCTCCTATCTCTTTTCTTTTCAAACTGTGACTGCAGCTGGCCAGTATGCCTTATGATGACCAACACAGTGCTGATGTCCCCACGCCAGATCCTGACATTCACCCCAGCGCTGAATATTCTGCTTATTGTGCTTATTCTGTCTATTTTGTTTATGTTCCACTTGGTATCAACATTTAAGATTTTATTTTTTTGGCATTTTATGCTTTATTTGAGAGATATAGTGAGAGAGAGACAGGAAGGTATGGGAGAGAGCGAAGGGAGGACATGCAGCAAAGGACCACGGGTCGGATTCGAACCCGGGTCGCCGCGGGAAGGCCTGAGCCAAATGGTATGCGCCCTACTCGGTGAGCCACCAGGGCGCCCCTGGTATCAACATTTAATCTTTGTTTGCCCACTCTCGGCACACACTGCACACTTGACTCTCCTGGATGAGGGTTTCTTCCCAAGCGTGGATGTAGCTGCTGCTGAGCCAACTGATGACATGCCCTCAGATACATTTCCAGCAGTCAAATTAGTTTTTAAGGGTTTCTTGATCTGACAAAATGGGCGCATTGTTACGCACCAACCAGTGTATAGATCAACATGTTGGATACGCTCCTCCCCGGCTCGTAGATGCCCAACAAAATAACGATTTCTAAGTTGTTAGGACACAAGAAATTAGCAATTGATTTTTGTTTCTATTAGCTTGTTAGTATGTTTAAAATGTCGATACAAACATTTCCGCTGAGTACCAATGCAAAATATCAGTCATTTAGGACAGCTAGCAAGGCTAGCAATGCTACCAATCTTTCATTAGCAATCCAAAATAACCAATTCTTCACATTTTGCGGTCGATATGCAGCAGTGACAGCCAAGTGTGCTGGTATTGGCATTCCTGAGTTAGGCCTACTGCCAGGTCGCTACAGGACACTACTGACCTAAAATACCAAGTACCCCCAGACCCCAACTTCAATTATCCTCAGTAAAATTTTGGGGCTGGCTAAGGCCCTGTTCCTTTTGTGGGATTTTTTTTTTTTGGAAACAGACCCTTTGAGACTGTAACCATAATGAGGGGCTGTATAAATAAACTTGACATTTCCTCTATAAAGCAGTAAGAGGACAATCTATTTTAGAGGAGCTACAGTTACAGCTGCTCAAGGGCGCACCACACTGAAGGTAGCTTCTGAGGGAAGAAAGACTGGTTTACTTTTCCTGCCTTTTCTCAGACATTCTGGGAATGAACTGGTTATTTCCTTGTACGACTGTCATAAATTGAATCATTGCTAGCGTGACTCAACAGTTATTAGCCATGTCATGCTACTGTAGGTAGCCTGAATGCTTAGTGAAGCAATTCACAAACTGCTGAGGGAAACCTAAGGAGGTTCCCCTCCCAAAGGGACGTAAAAGAGCATTATATAAACAGCTATCAACTAGTTCACGTAAAAGGAAAGAGGACAGAGGAAAATCAAAATAATCATTGTCACTCACCAACTTCATGTAGATGCAGCAGGAATTTGACCTGATTGATGACGCAGACGATAATTACATACAGATAAATGAAAAAGTAGGAGAAGAGGAGAGCAGATAAGAGGAGATGAGACAAGATGGAACAGAATAGACAGAACAGAACAGAGCAGAAGGGAAGAATCAATCAGCCCCTCTGCAATCATTAGGGACATAAGTCCAAGCATAGATGACCCCGCAGTGAAAATCAGATAGTAGAGGAATAGACCAGAACTGAACCTACCTGCTATCATTAGAGACACAGAAGCAGGTCCGAGGATAGAGGAGCCAACAGTGAACATCTGGTAGAAGATGTAAAGCCTGGAGATGGAGGTGTTTCTCTTCACTGTCTCTGGTCCACTGGGATTCAAGTCACAACCATAGTAACATTTATATATATAATATTTATAATCATATCATATTATCATAGCAAACATCTGGTTGGGGCTATACAGCCTGGAGATATGAAAATAAAATAAAATCAGAATTAGAATCACAATTAGAAATGGGATCAGAATACCTTATAAATAATAATAATAATAATAATAATAACCTTTATTTGTATAGCACCTTTCATACACAACATGCAGCTCAAAGTGCTTTACATCAATAGAAGGCAGATAAAAGACAGATAAAAAGATAAAATTCATATAAAAGAACAAGCAAAATGCATTGCATTAAAAGAATCAAATCAAGTAAAATAGAAAGAAAAAAGAACACAACAAATACTCCCACTTTTAGATGCACATTGTGAGTGAACCCATATGTTTTTCTTGAATTTTCTTATCGCCTGTCCTCCCTAATTCTACTCTTGATCTTATATTTACGTCAGATCTCACTGCCTAAGGCAGAATCATAGATTCTCCTCTTGGTCAAAAACCTCACCATCCACAGATGGATGAGAATCATACAGGGTAAAGCTCTGTCCCCCCACATATAGTGTTCACTTGTGCAAGTAAGCATTATATATTTTATTATTTTGTTATCAAATGTATTACTTTTTACATTTAAAAAGTAATATTTCCTATACCTTATTCCCTTTTCCCTGTATACCAATCAACCAATCAATCAACCAACCAAACAAACAAATGGTACTACTTCTTCTACTATTACTACACTATCATTGATGATGATAATAAATGACAACAATGATGAACTCCACCTACTCACCTGTGCAGTAGGTCCAGTGTATTCGCGAGTGTAGAGGGTCCCCATCGTCGCCTCTGGTTGTAAAACTCTTTGAACTCCTGTGGTGAGTTGGTGTATGCATCTGATGCAGCGTTGTATTCGACACGCCATCCTTGTTGAAGTAACAAAGTACACAGCCAGCGATCTTCCCCTACAAAAGGACACACACAGAGGAAAAGAAAGGAGAGAAATGGACATGAAGTCAAAAGAAGAGAGGTAAAGAGGCAAGAGTATTTCAAAGAAGTGTGTCACCAACCTTGATCATATTGCACATATTCGCCAGCTCTCGTTGCGGTTGTTGTATATCTCTTCATTACATTGTCATCCATTAAGGCCGAGCCTCGAAACAGACTAAAACATCCTGGACTGCACAGCACAGAACCAAACACATGCTCCGCTGTCTTCTGCAGCCAGTGTCCGACTGCGTACTCGAACTTCTGGTACCACACCATGGGACCTGGGACGGTAGACAGGTAGGTTGGTAAGCAGGCAGCCCCAGAGTGTCATAGAGATGGCGATGGAGAAGAATGAAAAAGAGAAGAGGAGGAGAAAAGGAATGCAGCCAAAATACACCATCATTCATTGTCTTTACCATTTGTATTAAGTATTATTTAAAATCTAAATAAAATAATTTTTTTTAGTTTCAATTAAAAATTTCATAAATGTTTACTCACCCATGCCAGTAGGGTGTATTCTGCCACAGGCTGCGCCTACATTGTCATACATCCTCAACCTGCCAATGAAAATACATTTTTAATGAGTACTTTTAGTAACTGACTAACAAACTTCCTAACTGCCTGACTGAGTAACAAACTGACAACACTGGCTGTACTAATTAACTGATTGGCTGTGCAAATAAATGACTAATCAAATGAATTAGTTAACCAACCTATCAGCCCATCTTAATAAAGGTGGATGGATCAACCAGGAACATCAAGGCTTTAAGGTTGAAGTTTCCATCCAGGTACATAAGTGTTGTTGTCTGAGATATTATAACTATATAACTAACTAACTGATGAATTATCCATTATAAAGATCAGTGATTAAAGATGAAATTCAGAAGGCCATCGAGGGCCATCAACTATTGTCATTAAGTCAGTCAGTCAGTTAGTTTAATTAGTTAATTAACCAGAATCAATTAAGTCAGAATCACTGCTTTAGGATGAAAGTCAGTGTCTCCATCCAGAGCCATGATATACATGTTGTCCTCCATTAGCCAGTGAGATAGATACTGAAGTAGTTACATAGCTAGTTAATTTATTAATTAATAGTCTATTATCAGTGATTTAGGATGGAAGACAAGGTCTCTCCATCCAGAGGCATGATAGAAGTATTGTCATCAGTCAGTCAGTCTAACTAACCTGTCTACTAGCAGAATCAAGGCTTTAGGTTGGAAGTCAGTGTCTCCGTCCAGAGCCATGATGTAAGTGTTCTCGTCTGAGATGTGTTTTCTCTTGGTGTCGTTGTCATACTGAGGCAAGAGGTAGCTCTCACCGTCCATAGAGATCAAACTGGTTCTGGATGGGTTATTCTGCCGCTGGATAGAACACACAGATAAATCACTAATATGTATGCATTTTATACAGAAAACAACACACACACACACACACACACACACACACACACACACACACGTCAGACACCAGTCGGAGTCTTAGCTCTTACTGTGATCTTCTGGGGGTTCTTGACGATGTAGCCCTTCCAGCCCAGCAGATAATACAGGTACATTATCTGAAAAACAAAGTGTGTTTGACAGAAACCAACCGTTGAAGACATGGGTACATCAGAATCTCATCACTGTCCTGCAAAAACTTTAACACAGTTGACTTTTCAGGTCAACTGTGTCAAACCAGGAAGAGCATGGAATCTAATGTTATGATACTTGAGAATTCCATGAAAAATATATATTATCAGAATATAAAAAGGGATAATTTTCATGACTACGGTCACATGATTCTTTAGGACAAATATTTTTGGTGCTGTTGTCTTCTAGTTTGTTAATCTAGTTTATAATAGCAATAGTGTATCCTGTCTGTTATTATTTTGGCTTTTGAGTGCAACACTTAGGTTGGGGTTGTCGTTGAGGAGGATGCAGAGCATGATGCCCTCAGGATTCACACACACACACACACACACACACACACACACACACACACACACACACACACACACACACACACACACACACACACACACACACACACACACAGGCAGGTGTACAAACACAAACACTCCCCTCTCTCCACCCCTCCATACCTGAGACCATCTTTTCTTGTTCCTGATGAGTGCTTTGTCTTTCAGGTGAATGTAGAGCATGTTGCCTTCTGGCATAACAAATATCAGCCTGCCTCCGTAGGGAGTCTCACTGATCGTCACGTCATCTGGTTCTTTGTTGGTAAACACCCTGGATGGAAGGATGGATGGATGGTTAGATGGATGGATGATGGATGGATAGATAGATAGATAGATAGATAGATAGATAGATAGATAGATAGATAGATAGATAATCTTACCTATAAACCTCTATGACAACCTGGATCAAGTCATTAACATAAATGTTAACCAGCCTCTTTCCCGTGTCCTTTTCAATCGTAAAGGAATCGTCCACATAAATGTGACACTCAAAGTCAAAACAATCCTTATGATTTTCCTTAGGATCTCCTCGATACCGGTCCAACCTGAAACAAGGCAACAATTAGACGATGAAATTAGAGACGCCCATCCATTACTGGAGAGACGCCTTATGTTCTCTTGTACTAACCATCAAAGCATCAAAGTCATTTCTCATATTTCCTTGTTTATGAAAGAATGAAGTAAAGAGAGAACATGATTTCTGTTGTGATTGCATTACACAAAGTGTTTTTAATGGCACAAATATTTAGAATAATAAACTTGAGAACTGAGCCCACATGCATGTGACGTTGGTGGGATTAAGTTTCTGTAATGAGAGTATTTCTAACCTGAACATGGAGGTGAGGATCTTGAGCATTTCATCATAGGTCTCATGCCACATGGTGGCACACAGATAGATCACACAGTTCTCTAAGTCATCATGGCTGGAGAGGAGAGGAGAGGAGAGGAGAGGAACATTTGTGAACGAGTTCTCTCAAAGCTAGAATCTAGAGAACCAAGACTTCAATTCTTCATGTCATGGAGGCCACCATCTTCTTATACATGTTCCATTATACAGAAGAAAACTTTGAGTTAATGAGTTAATTATGGTTTTAAAGGTGCGATCACTGCACTTGAAATCTCCAAATTAGGGGCCCTAGTGTGGTTTCGCCATACACCTGCTTACCCTAAGCCTACCAAAACATATTTCATCCTGTGTATTATGAAGTTTTTAATGGTCGCTCTCACCTCTCTTGGTTTCGGGCTCGGGCCACCTTCATCTTGGTGTTGAGTAGCAGGGACAGGTCGATGAAGGCCGACTCATACAGACGCCGAACAAACAGCTGAGAGGTTCTTTCTATACGCTGAACCTGAAAGGTGGAGGGACAAATATTTACAGCCATTTAGCTGTCTGTCTGTCTGTCCTTCTGTCTCTCTGTCTGTCTATCTGTGAGAGACAGTGAGATGGACATCCATCTCTCTACACACTCTACAGACATATGATCTATGAAACTACCAGTAGTCCCAAAATGTCATAGAATGTGCCATGTATGATGTTGTGATACCATGTTTGACTCCTGGCTGTATTGGTAGACCTTTAGATTAAGTGAATGCATGAAATCAGCTTAGCGTTTTACCTTATGGTAAATATTTGAAGTAAAAACACTTCCTAAAACCATGAAGGTGGAGGGTACGGAGGGCATATGTGTGTGTGTGTCTGTGTGTGTGTGTGTGTGTGTGTTTGTGTGTGTGTGCTGTGTGTATGTGTGTCTATACCTTGATCTTCCATACGTAGTAAGTACATGTGACAAAGCCTGACCACATACACACTCCCTCCAGTGCCAACATTGAAAAAGGCCATGTCAGGTAGGAGCTGTCAATCAATCAATCAAGCAATCAATCAATACAGCAATCATAAATATACGAATCTATAAATTATGACTTAAAAAAATGACCTCACCTATAGTATATAGGTTACATAGATACAGCATGTAGTTATAGGATATTTTACACATTTGTAGGCCAAGAAAGCTTAATATAAATCATATTGAATATCCACACATGTCCACATACTGTATGTACAAGAGGCAACAAAGTGTATGGAAATGCCACACACACACACGCACGCACACACACACACACACACACACACACACACACACACACACACACAAATACAGACCTATTGAGCGAGGTTCGACAGATACTCCTGGTGATTTCTAACAAGACCAGCGGAGTGGAGTTCTTATTGTTCAGATAGACCAAGCTGTCACAGAATGCTACGAAAGCAAAAACATAACATAAAGGCATTAATGATTAGTTGATTAATACAAGTCTGCTGAGATGAGATGTAGTCATTAAGTGTCTTTGTGTATGTGTTTGCCTGTCCACAGTATGAAATTAACACTGCTAAATAATTTTACCGTCCGAAATATGGCAACATGACCAACTTGACGGTTCGCATTTCTTTCCACATGACTTACGGGTATAAATGTTTTATGCTATAATAAAGTAGACTTAATTAAGTGGAATTTACTACAGTACAAACCTCCACCAACGCTGAGAAAATCTCAGTTTTAGGATAAGATTAAGATAATAAACTCACCTATGACGCTTGTGTGCTTTGCTCCATCCAGTTCTTTTGCTTGGGTTATGAACAGTATCAGTCCCAACAGCAGCACTGCAGGTCCTGTGCAACATACTGGCAGAGCGAAACTCATCCTGACTGCATGGATCTTACAGGCCACCACTCCAAACCAATGGCATGATGCTGAACAGAACGCCTGAGACGAGAGAGAGGAGAGGTTATGTCTAGGAGGCCATAGCTGTCTAGCTATCTGTCTTTCTATCTGCCTGTCTACCTTCTTACCTGCAAGAAGAACAGCACCAGTCCTATTTGCAGTAATTCCCAGTCATCATTTCGCAAGTTAAAGTCAGACCAGACGATAGAGTCCTGAATCAGGGCATAGTAGATCAGGTACACTGCTCCTATAAAAATAAAATAAAATATAGAGATTTGTAACTCTGAAATAACTACTTGTTAAAAGAAATCTGTTCTCCAGTGTGACTGTGGGAAATTAGATGTTTACAATGTAATATGGCATAACATATCACCCCCTTTACCCTGGCATTAACATGCATCTTGTATCATCTTGATTTTGTCCAGATAGCTGGATTACATTTACCCCTGCCTCACATGCATCCACATTGGGATCGGATTTCTCTTGTCACGCACGTCACTTCTGCACATACCTCCTAGGAATAGCAAGTGCAGAGAAACTTTTGCAGGCAGTTTTTGCCTGTGGTTTTTCTCATTTTTCAAAAGAGAGCGTCATAGACTGCATGCATATCATGCAGCAGAGTAGAAGGCTGCTAGTTTACTTAGTTTACGTCCGTAACAAGAGGAAGAAGTTTATGGTTATAAAGCTTCTGTTTACGTTATTCCTCTATGTTGATTGAAGACACATTGCGTTTACACTACTTTGTTAATGTGGTCAAATGCGTCTATGACCACCTCAGGTGGTTTGAGTTATCGAATCTTCAATGTGTCTTGAGTGCATTTACCAATTTTCAATTTGATCACCCAGGATGCATGTTAATGCCAGGTGTAAAGGGGGCCAGTGTCATCCAAGTGATGATGGGTGTTGGTAATAAAATGTAGAAAATGTAATATGTAAAGTGTAATTTCGTCAGCATGGTCTTGACTAGGGTATGTCCAGACAACAACAACAACAACAGCTGTTGATTACCTATCACCACTATCCTCAGTATGCTGGTGATGACAAACACAAAGTCCCTGAAACCATCCAGTTCTGATAACACCTCCTAGAGAGAGAGAGAGAGAGAGAGAGAGAGAGAGAGAGAGAGAGAGAGAGAGAGAAAAGAAAGTGGAAAGGGGGTACAGAGATTTATTGACTCAGAGATTCTTAGGGAATATTCCTCATAGAAAAAGTGTGAAAAGTATTGGGGCTTGTTCAGACCAGAAGCAGAACGGACACGGTCCAGCAGCCTTGCACTACACAGAAGTGAAATGTCCTGTGAAAATAGGCTGAGCAGACAAGTTATAACTATAACATGCTACAAGAAGAAGCCGAAGCAACAACATCCCAAGCCTTCTGTTTTTTAATGCTGTCTTTGTAGACACAGAACTGGAGGTCATAGGACTCCCTGTACTTTCCACTTTGGTGATTAACCTCCATCTTCTTCACTTTCTTCTCAGCCGATCTCACACTTCAAAGCAGCAACATGCATTTGTTTAGGATTGTGTGTTGTGACTTGTGATTGTGACTCTCTCTCTCACTCTCTCTCTCTCTCTCTCTCTTTCCTTTATCTGGTCCCTCGCTTAACCTACATATTCAGAACACAAGTGGATTTGATCTTAGCTTTCAACTGGATTCAGGTCAAAAATCATTGTAATTTACTGTAAATGAAGGTTCTCCTTGTATACCACCACTCTGATGTTTAAGAAATAAACGTAATTAAAAGCAGGAGTAAAACTTATAAAAATTGAGTGCAAGTAATAGTAATCCAAAAAGTTTTTTTGTTACTCAAAAAATGTACTATAGTGGTATAGAAACGTGGTTGTACATTGTGGTAGTCTTTGTGGTTCTTTGTGCTCTGTGTGGTAGTTTGTGTCGATTAGTATGACCCATTTGGGGTAATTAGTATTGTGAAGAGTTAGTGAATTGGATGCAATCCCGATTTGTATACCTCACCTACAAATACAGTTTATGTGGACAAAATAATGAGATACAGATTACATACTGTATGCATGACCATTACAGATGCAAAGAGGCTTTATTGTTTGACCAGTTCTATTAGGCACACTTTCCATTCATTGTGGTTAGTTAAAGCGGCGTACCTGCATGTTGTTAGTAGCTTGGAGGGGGTTTTCCCACCAGCAGAGGGAGACTAGGAGCGAAGAGAAAATTCCAACTCCAACATAGATAAAACAGTCGTCCTGCTGTCTGTCCACAAATGACGACACACGGACATAGTAGTCAGCTCCCAGGAGGCAGTAACCTGTTGGTTGGATGGACAGTTAGCTGTAAATTAGTCCCTCTGTCCAGAAACAACGGCAGACGGACGGCAGTAGGCAGCTCCCAGGAGGCAGAGACCAATTGTCAGTCAGTCTGATAGCAAGCTAGTTAATAAGTGAGGTAGTTGAGAAGTAAGTCAGTTAGATGGTTAATTAATTTGTCAGTTGGTTAGTGAAACTAAACTAAAAATCAGTGTGATCAGCAAAAAGCTGCACAGTCACATTTTTACAATTTCAATCTGGACCACATGGATATATGGTACAAAATCAGATCCCAAAGCTTGCAACCTACATGTGACTTGTATTTGAATGTTCAAATTGGAATTTGTGTTGCCATGATAATAAGTGAATCTTAAATGTCTTAGCCTAATTATGACACCAAGGGCAGCCCTTGGCTGAGTCAGCATTAGCATGGAGGAAACAAGACGCAACAATGGAAAGAAAGCCAAAGAGCCAACATGATTGGCAGTTGAGGAGATGCCGAGTGGATATAGATCTTAGAATAGATATGAACAGTCATCCAAAAAAAAAAGATATAACCAGCAGTTTGTAATTGAGCATGAAGGCCTGTTAGGCTTAGTCAGTCAGCCAGGAAGATACTATGCCTAAGTTATGTTGAGAAAGAGAAAGAGAGAGACAGGCAGACAGACAGGCTAGCAGACAGACAGTAAACACATAGAAAGTTACCAGTAATTACGAGAACGAGCGAGCAAATTGGGAACACGATTCTCCAAGTCTCTCTCTGTAGTCTGAACACTATCTGCAGTATTGAGGACACAATGCAGACTCCTCCGCTGATGAAGAGATTGGTCAACACGTCAAACTGAGGCATGACGATCAGCACCAGGATAGAGGTGCCTAGAGACACCAGGCACTCGATGGCACAGATCTGGAAAAACGATTACAGCTCATTTCTTAGTACTTTATTCAATGCTGTGTTTTGACACTAAAGTCTCCGTCAGGCAAAACAAAGTAGAATTTGTACTTCATTACCATCAAATATTGTTATAACTTCAAAAATAAGAAAAAATATAGTGCTATAATATTTTGCCGACATTGCCAAGCCCTAATGTGCAGGGTAGTATTATAGGCATTGTAAAATTGGATAACTAACAAATCACATTTAATCACAACTAACAAAAAACACATTTATTATAAATTATCAGTGATATGTTAAATGTAACATAATTAATATAGATTAAGATAAGATTAAGATAACATACTTAGGTAACATAATTAAATGCCAAGTAGGTAACATAATAAATGAATATGTTTTATGAAAACGTACAAATCCCATGGTCCTCAAGTTGGGTTTAACAAAGCTCTTGAAGGCACATCTCCACAAGGACTTAATAAACACCAGGAAGTTGGGACAGACAAGGCAAAACACCAACATCAGCATGTAAAACTGTCTTTCCTTTGGGCTTCGCATGGAGGACGGACTGGACAGCGTTGACAGCACCAAGAGAGAGCCCTGATTGGACAGAGACCAAACATATGTTAAAGACAAGCAGAAGGTTTGGACAGATGAGACAGAAGACCAACGGTATCACTGAGAACAAACTGTCCTTGGGTCCACACACTGAACCTCACACCATTAGAAATTTACTCTAGCAGTTGAGAAATCACGGTGGCTATTGCAGAGAAAATCAGAAGAATTGCTACTTTTTGGTCAAGTAGGTATCTAATATTCATGATAGATTTTGAGATTTTGTACTATGATGTTAGATTCCCTGTGTTTGGCTTGTTTGCCGTCATTCGTTTTGACCGCAATTCTTGTCCCGTGTAAAGGAACGTTTCCATGTAAAAGCAATGAAAATTTATGGCAGCTGCTGACGCCTCCCTGCCTCCAGCTCCTACTGTAGGTACTGTTAAGGAAACTGCATTGCTTTATTATCATCATTCACCCTCCAACTAACAAGGATGGATCTGTATATTTCAGGAAGTTCTGTTTTATGAGTGACCATAAACCCATGATTCATATCAGAGAGAGAGACAGAGACAGACAGACAGACAGACAGACAGACAGACAGACAGACAGAGTGAAATAGGACAGGCAGAGAGTGAAAAAGATGAAAAGATGAAAAATTGAAAGGCAATAGAGGCAGAAGGAGAGAGAGGCAGAGACAATGTCAGCACATGCACATATACACATGCACATATATAATGGGGAGAGAGACAGAGACACATACAACATACAGAGAAAGAGAGAGAGCAACAAGGAGTGAGACAGAGGATGGAAAGAGACAACCACACAGAGACAGACCCAGACAGAGAGTTAGAGAGAAAGAGAAATGAGAGAAAGATCTAGAAAGGGAGAGATACACACAAACAAAACACACACAGAAAGACAGAGAGAGAGAGAGAGAGAGAGAGAGAGAGAGAGAGAGAGAGAGAGAGAGAGAGAGAGAGAGAGAGAGTCAAAGATAGAGTTGATAAAGTATTCTGGGCACTGCTCTGCCATAAATACCACTAATGCTGTGCATGTTGCCTGAAGGATAGGCAGGCAGAGAGAGATAAGGCTGTTGTTATAATCTGAACAGATTTGATATAAACTATTAAACTAGATGACACTCTGATGTAAGCTCTGTTGACCTGGACTCACTGTATAAACAATTACTTTTGAACTTTTGAAGTCAGTGTCTGTTTTTGCTACAAATTGATATAATACACTAGTTATTCAACCTACACCAAGTTCATGAAAGACCGGG
Organism: Centroberyx affinis; assembly: GCF_046629955.1. Taxonomy (NCBI): domain Eukaryota; kingdom Metazoa; phylum Chordata; class Actinopteri; order Beryciformes; family Berycidae; genus Centroberyx; species Centroberyx affinis. The sequence goes on from NW_027281305.1 coordinate 24,377, forward strand.
GGTCTTTCATGAAAAAAAACCCCGCTGCACATGAAGTGATGTAATTATAACACTTAAGTGCTATAGCAAATGATACAGGTGTGATGTCTTGTGGATATTAAAGTTAACTGTGTCAACTTCACCATTTTGCAAAACAACCACTTCACCACCTTGACCAAGTGGAGACAAAACAAGTGGAGTCTTAAGCAGATTCAGCCACTGAGTGTTTATTTACAGCAGCAAGTCTATGTGCAGCATTGGGGAAACACATAAACTAACAAAGAAACAAACAAATAAATAAACAAACAAAACTCAGATCTGCCACTGTAGGTGATGCCCATCACCCCCAATAATAACACAGCATGTTACTTCTGTCACATACAGGAGGAAAACAGCTCTCTCAAGGAGTCTCATCTCCAGCTTTTAAAAGGCTGTAGCTCCTCTTACACAGATAAACCAAATTAATCAGTTAACTCAATGTGTGGTTTAAACCTGGTTTGCAATATACAAAATAGAACATCATCATTTATCAAATACAGCAAGTTGTTATAGCACATTTTATATATTCAGGGTGCTTAAATAAGCCGATCCCCACAGTACCCATAGAGACACCCCTCTAACTCTGCCACACTTGGCACAATCCCCTGGGAACCCGTCTAGAAAATGATTTGGAATCGCCCATTTCTGGTTTGGCAGTTCCAGGCCTAAAAAGAAGCATGGTCAAGTGCTGTACAAGTCTCTGCTATTTCAAAAGGAATATACAAAATGAATAAATATGGGTTCATGTACAAAGAGTGTGTGCAAATGCAACACAAAATGTGCCATTTCTGGTCGGCCTCCAGAGGTGACTGAAAACTTCAATGCTGCAAACCAAGGTAAGCATGCATTTACCATACAAGCTGAGCAATTAACAAACACTTCTATGTGCCAACATGTTGTAATGAATAGAATTAATGAATTTCAAGTGTGTATGCAGGAACTTGCGTCTTACACAGCTAACCCTGTGACAATCCCCTTCAAAATAAAAGCTATTCTTAAAAAGCAGTAACATCGTGTCTTACAATCACTCTCCCTGTCATTAAGAAATGCCCCTATTTCTAACCTGGAAAAATGTGAAAAACAGGAACAGCTCCAAACACTGTTGCTGTTAACAGACAACTATACTGTAAAACCATCTGTTCCCCTTATTGTCCACTTCAAAATAAAAGTTAAACAGAAGTACCATCATGTCTTTACATTTTACGTTTCCAGCAGCCACAGCAGCAGTTTGTTTGAAATAAATAGAAGAACTCAGTAGTTAGCATGAGCAGTGATCACCACCATGGCCGAACAGACAAACAAAAGAGCACCACCTACAAAAACTCAAACTTACTAATAGATAATCCAAGGGAAAATATCACAGTACTGACCACACTGTTTGACTGACAAGTGATCTCTGGAAAGCGCCGTGCAAAACCACCACAATAATGACCGATTATTGCCAAAGGTGTCACCATAATAATAATGAAAAAAAAAAACACAAAACAAAAAATGGATTTTGTGGATTACTACTTTAACTACCACCACAGTACATCTCTTAGCACAGTTAGACATTGTTTGATATCAGTGATATCAAACCGTTGTTTTTGCTTCGGTACCAGTAAGCTTAGACTTTAAATTTTATATGGGGAGAGGTGGAAAGGCTATACAGTAATTCAGATTTCAGACAGGAACACTCTCATCATGAAGTTAAAACCATTATTGTACCAGTGGTTACACAGTTGTATTTGGCGGTACAGGTTCTGCTCCCTGTATGAATGCAAGCAGCATGCTAAAGATTCAGCAGGGAGCGAATCAAACCCCTCCAGGGTTTATAGAGCAGAACCCAGCAGACACATATCACTGAGATATGGAAAATACATAATTCAAGGGACAAGCCTACAGAAACGTACCATCACAAGTACATGATTAATAAGGAACCAGACCAGGAGGAGGCTGGGTGGTGGAGGGAGAAAGCAGCACAACCAGTCAACAACAGCATGGCAAGTAGCAACTAGGGCTGAACAATATTGACAAAAATTATAATTGTGATTGACAGAATATTGCAATTGCAATTTAAACTGTGATTCATATCATCACAAGTTTTTCTTATCATACATTTTTAGAACTTTAAAATTGAAGAAAAGTGATTTCAGTGTGCAGGATTTACTGAGTTTGAGTATGATGAAAGGTATTCACCAATATTGTAATTGATTCATGCACCAAAGATTACCTGGACTAAAACATCTTGTTCAGAAATCCAGTTTGGACAGTCCTCTCTTAAGCAATTAATTGCAGAAATTGCAGAAGTTAATTTTTTGATTTTGATTTGTTTTTCAATTAAATTGTTCAGCTCTAGTAGCAACTGCGGAGATGAATGAGGAGCTGACAGCTTAAAAGACAGATGATCATACCTTAGCTACAACAGCGCTGGTCAGGACGGCCAGCCCCACTATAACAGCCACCAGGTACTGGGCCAGTTGGAAACATGTTCTCTTACGTTCCTTCTCAGCACCTATAGGGTTCAACTGGAATGGATCCCACGTATCCCTAGGACACACACACACACACACACACACACACACACACACACACACACACACACACACACACATTGAATGGTTCAGCTATCATCACAGTAATCCTTGAACCATTAGAGTATGAGTATGAGACAATGAAACGTAAAACCCAAAAGTGAACCAAGTCTATATATTATTGCCAGATTTTAATTTTGATTTTGATTTTACATCTGAAGTATTGAACCCCCTCATGACATTTGCGTTAACGGATGTTTGGTCTGTCCTCTGCTGCAGCATTCCCCCACTGTGTCGAGGCTCTGCTTCAAAGACACTTCATCTTGCCCCCTGGTTGTGTCACACTGTCTTTAGCTAACATTAACCAGTTTCCCATCTATCCTCAGAATAAGCTGGTAGACATATTCATGATATTTAGGTGCCACTGCACACATCAGCTGTTGGTTCTGTGGTATCAACCAGCAAGTCTCCCACTATTAGGAGCTTCCCCAACCTGCAACCCCTGTGTCTTAATGTGCGTCTATTTTTCTCAGATTATTGCAAACTGATTGCTGCTTTGCTAGACAGTATATAGTGGAAAGTGACTGGAAAGATATGACAGAGAAGGAGGGGATGGTACGTGACAAAGGTGATAAACCTTTGTGAACCTAAAATGTCACCAGCATGTGGGAGTCAGGAAGACGTCACTACACCGCATCAACTGGTTTATTACAGTCTACTGTTAGCACAGTTATAATAATGATAATTAAAATGATAGACCAATGATGTTATTATCAGGGTGTGTAGATGAACCCATTGCTAATGAGCTATCATCTCTGCTCACATACACACACAAACACACACAGGCATGACATCCATAGTCCAGCCAAGCTCTCTATCAGTGACCTCTGGCCAACAGTTGGTTATAAGGAAGAATAGGACAACCTGGAAAACACTATATGGCTTGGTTATAGTGTAATAGCTTTTCTGGACAACAGAACTCCTACCACATGCATTTCCTCAAAGGGGGCAGAGTACAGTGTCAGTGACACCATCTGATTATTTGGGGTATTTTTTGCTTTATCTTTATTCAATAGTTTACAGTGGAGAGAAACAGAAAGAATGGGGGATGAAGAGAGGAGGGAGTGACATGCAACAAGAGTCCCGGCCCGAATTTGAACCCGGGACATCACAGGTACACATGGTACGCACTTAGCTAACTGAGCAATCAGAAAACCTTCGATGTACTCTGCTGTTGGCCATGCTGATCAAACCAATGACCTTTCAGTTTTAGTCAGCTTCTCTACGATCCTCCACTCCTGACTCATTAATGTCAAGTGTACAATAATTATCAGGGTGTAGGGTGTGGTTCCAGCATCGATTACACGTTGTGATCTTTGACCAGTGGTGGAAGAAGTATTCAGATCTTTGACTTAAGTAAAAGTAGCAATACCACAGTGTAAAAATACTTTGCTACAAGTAAAAGTCCTGCATTCAAAATATTACTTAAGTCAAAGTACAAAAGTATTAGCATCAAAATATACTTAAAGTTGCAAAAGTAAAAGTAGTCATTATGCAGAATGGCCCATTTCAGAATCATATATATCATGTTATTGGACTATAATTATTGATGCATTAATGTGTTCAGAATCATAATCAGAAATACTTTATTGATCCCGAGGGGAAATTGGGTTACGTTGCAGTTGCTCACATTGTAGAAGAGAATATATATAAGCATAGAGAAATTATAAGAAATTATAAGAAAAATAGAAATAAGAAAGTAAGAAATATGTAAAATATGTGCATTATACTACAATATATAACAATGAGAATAATAATAATAATAATAATAATATAGAAATAAGAGAAGTAAGAATTATGTACAATATGTGCATCATACTCCAATATATACACCAGTGTAAATAATTAAATAATTATTGCACAGTTGAATTATTGCACAAAATATCGGTATTGCACAGTTTAAATATAAATTATAAGTTATCACTTTAATGTTGCAGCTGGTAAAGGTGGAGCTAATTTGAATTACTTTATATACTGCTGGGTAGCTTAACCTATAAAAATATATCATCATTTATTAGTTGATTTATAATTTGTATTAATAATCTAAATCTGCAAAGTAACTAGTAACTAAAGCGGTCAAATAAATGTAGTGCAGTAAAAAGTACAATATTTCCCTCTGAAATGTAGTGGAGTGGAAGTATACAGTAGCATCACATGGAAATACTCAAGTAAAGTACAAGTACTTTAAAATTGTACAGTACTTGAGTAAATGTACTTAGTTACTTTCCACCACTGTCTTTGACATTGACATCACTCCCTGCAGCAACCATCAAATAATATTAGCAAGTTAAGGTGTGCAGCATGGCCACAGTGTGCGTGTGTGTGTGTGTGTGCGTGCGTGCATATGCTTGTGTGCACTGTTAGGGAGTAGTTTCATTACATGTAAAATAACTAGCAGTTCAACTACATTTTGCAGGACCTTGGTAGTAGTTCAACAGATCACTCAGGTAGTAGTTCAGATCACTCAGAAATTATTCTAAAGAAATATTACATGAAGAGCTCTGCGAATGGCAGCCAATTTTAGCCTGTTCAGATGTTGATGTGGCATGGGATATTTTTCCCATGCCACATCAACATAAGTGTGATCAACAAAGTGGCCCCATCCAAAGTTGTCAGAATTAAACAGAAGACAGAACCCTGGATTAATCATGAAATTCTTACTGCTATTAATCAAAGGAATAAATTGCTTAAGGATTACAACAGAAACAGAGACCCTGTATAGACCTGTAGAGACCCAGAAAATCTATGCAATAGATTACAAACAGCCCAGAAGTTTATCAGACTGGTACTGAAACTCCCCTCACTCACCCACCTGACGGCCCAACATTTTAAAGAGCTTGGATGGCTCACTGTAGAGGATAGAGTGGCCATGTTGAAGTTGAGTCTGGTTCACAGTGTCATTTTTGACACTGCGTCCAATTATTTTAGAGGCTACTTCACATGAGTCAGTGACTCCCATAATTATAGGACCAGAACCAGTGACACTGATGTGATAACCCATAGTTTTAGGGCATTGATAGGAAAAAGCACTTTTGCTTACTCTGGAGCTGTTACTTGGAATGGTCTACCAGCGTCAATAAAAACCGCAGAATCAAAACAACAGTTCAAATCGTCAGTAAAAAAATATTTTTGGAAAAACTGGTGCAATAATCTGCATTTGTATACAGGTGTTTTTTTTTCTGTAATATATGCATTGTTATGTAATGTATGCATTGTTTATGTATTGTTCTTAAGAGGACCACAGTGGAATAAAGTCGTTGACTTTACTGTGTTTTTATCCTCGATTGTTATTTAAATGTATGTGCTGGGCTTCATCTGGAGCGAATTGTGAAATCAGATTTTTTTTTTGCGTTTTCTCTGTAACTTTACTTAACAAAAGTATATTTGTGATGGTAGCTTTGCTCAAGTTCAACTTCTAGCAAAACTAGGCTTTCAAAGCTTCCCCAACACTGCCTATGTGTGTGTTCCTCACCCTGTCATTGTTACATCAACGGTTTTCAGGAGGACGGGTGCTTATGTGACATTTTCATAGATGTTTAAATGTCAGATAGATAGGAAGCTTATGTAAACTGGCGAGGTCAGAGCAGGAAGAGGTTCACCACACTTTTCTACAAGCACTCTTAAAATGGATGCATCAATCACAAGTGTGTCTAGTTATGGATGGGACATCTCACATTACTTTTTAAAAACGACATGAGTTGAAGATGTTCCAAATAAGGATGATTCTTCATAGTTTCTAGAAGTTTTAAATATGTCACAGGTGTCCTTACATTGGTTTTCATTAATTTATTATTAACTGCTTTGTGTGAGTGATTTCTAGAGAACAGTTTTACTTTACTCCCAGACCAAAGAGCCTTCTTAATAACAAAATACTACAGCATGCTATGGCATACACACACACACACACACACACACACACACACACACACACTATGACATACCACAGCATCCTATATGCTGTTACTATAGAATGCATCAATATGACAGTACACACTCAACAGGCGGCATGCATGTCAATGATTTTGGGTTTCTAGTCTTGGGGTTAAGCTGTTTATGCTCCTAAATACTTACTGGGACATAACATGTTGTTGCTGTCAGGTGAGAACCTTGTATCTACAGTTTTGGTGATTCTCATGTTTTAAATTGAATCGTAGTATTAAATGCTCCTCTGTGGGTTCAGAGCCGTTGGGTTTATGAAACCTTTTCACACCCAATTGGATAAACTCTAAAATGCATGGGGATCAAGCTAAAAACAAGACTGTTTTTCTTAGTTCACGAAAAGTTCACATTTTGGAGATGCAATTTTTTTCACTGGACAACAGAGAATTATTGACATTTATTGTTATTGACTGCGCAGTCACATTGGCTCTGTTGTTGTACTGTACGGTAATTATTACTAACAGTTGTGTGGCTTCAGTTATCTTTGCTATCCAAAATTTGGATAGAGGAGATGACAGTTAAATATATGTTTCCTTTATTTCTACAAGAAGATTGACTGAGCCTGGAATCTCTTTTTCAGCCACGCCTTGCTTCACATTCACACACTTACACAAACATTTACACCTGAGAGCTTCCCAGTACAACCAGTCCTCTACTTGTGGCACCAGAACAATGGCGGTAGTTGATGGATTTAAACTGGTGACCTTACAACACATACACACACTGCAGTTAAGTAACACAAACATACTGTTAGACAAATGCAGGTTTGATAAATAAAAGTAAGCTAGTATTTTTCTTAGGCTTTACAGATAAACTGTGCCACATAGAATCCCCCTTTTATGAAACATAGTTCAAGCTTTTCATAATCATCTAGCCAAAATAAATTAATGGGAATTTAAGTCTTTTACTATAAAACATACTTCTCAGCTCATCATGTAAAGGATAATAGACCATAAAATGAATTTTATTGAAGATTTTTCCCAAATCCCAAAACAAACACATTCACCTCTGGTGTACCAGTATACAGATGGTAGGCTAATTAAAACTGTAGTATATATTTCACATTTTAAATGGAGCAGCATTCCCCTTTAATTGCCATCAGTATCTGCAGGGTGATATCAGACACAGCAATAAAGAGAAGCACAGTACAGTATCGGGGAAATTAACTTCCTCACACTGTTAATTATACCAAATAGAAACCTGGTGATACAATATTTTTATCACGTATCACTGGGTGAACATTTAATAATAATATCCATGACCATGCAAGCAATTAACTTCCTTCTTAACAATGATGAACAGATTAATAAACTTTGATTGAGTGCCTATGGACAGGAAGTGGAACAGCTGGCCATTACAAAGCCGGTCGCATGGTGCAGAGAGTGTGTTCCTTTCTAACTCTACCTCTCTAGTACAGGAAATCTCCAAATTTGAAAAATGTGTAGCTGTTAAAGAATAACCTATGCTATGGTTCTTTATTACATCAGGAAATACATGCATTTAAATTCACCATCTAATGCTTGCACTTACTGTAAGTTGTTTTAGATAAGAGATAAGCCTAACTTCTACAACTAAGTGAATCACAGACAGGAGAAAAACATCTGACCTTTTCTTTATCAATCCCACCTAAAGTTGGGTTGAAGAAAGATTAGAACAAGCGCCCAAATTGGACCATCTGAAGAAACCGCTGGTGGTTTTCACATTTTTCAAGAAGCTATTACCTGTATACCTGTTGTGCTTCCGCACCATCCCCAACTCCATGCAAAGTCAGATAATCTAAAGAAAATACTGTAGGATTCATGATTTGAAAATTAGAGCCAATTGTGTTTGACGAGTCTACAAAAAGCCCTACAAAAGCAGTATGGGTCAGAAGAAAAAAGAACAAGGTCTGCAGAGAGGAAGACGGATATATGCTGCCTGAAAGTGTCAGCAAGACAGATTATTTTCTATTTTATTTATTTAATCTGGCAGGCTAATTAAGATCAAGCTGTTGGTGCTGGGCTCAGCGGGCCGCGGTGCGTACCATGTACATTCAAATTCAAATTCAGCTCATGACCTATGTCACGTATTATCCTGTGTCTACCATCTCTCTACCATCACTGTTGTCCACTTTTAAATATAGCTGAAATGCAATGAAATAACTTTCGGTTCTTACCTGTGTCTTCCCTCTCTCTTCTTCCCTCTGTATTTCAGTTCCTCCATGTTGTCTACTCCACTGTAGCCTTATAGGCCTATGTAGAGTCTATGCCGCACTATGCAGACAGAGGCAAAAGTATTTGAACAGTGAGCTGAAAGTAGTCATTTTTGCTTTTGGATTACCTACAGTGTAATATGTATTTCACAATTAAAGATGAATATAAGAAAAACAGTTTTGATTCTGGTTCAATATTGGCCTAATTGCTAAATCATGTTGAAACAGTAACACTAGCAAAAAAACAGAAACTGTACCTTGATATCCCAATATGTTTACTGTAGATCTGTGTTGTATTTAAGTCTCTTCAAATGAAATGATGTAAAACAAGTCTCAAATCGTAGGTTCAAATGTAACAACTAGAAATCAACTGGAAACTAATTGTGTCCAGCATCAGTTTGAAATCAGTTTGCCCTTTGTTTCTTCGTCTTCCTGTCTGTGTGATCACTGTCTTGAGACACGCATCTAGACAGCCAGGTATAGTCCACCCAGGTGTGTGTGTGTGTGTGTTTAGAAGTTCATCCTCACAATGTGTGAAAGCTGTGTAGGCCAAGGTGTGTGTATGTGTGTTGACGGGTATGGGCAGGTAACTAGGTTTGCGTGAGGGAAAGACGTGTGTGTGTGTGTGTGTGTGTGTGTGTGTGTGTGTGTGTGTGTGCGTGTGCATGTGACTAATCAAAGTTTCTCAGTGACCAAAGACATCAGCTTATCCTATTTTTATAAGGGGGCAATAAACAGGTACAAGGATCATTCACACACACCTGGACTCTGCTTCCACTGCTGCACACAACTGTTGTTACCTCGCTACAAGCACACACACACAAGTTACCAACTGTAATGTGTGCTATCCCTGACTGTAGTGTAGCGCCACTAACAGTGCTAATAGAAGGCTAGATCATGAAGAGGAGCAAATGTGAAAATGGTTTTAAATTAACCAATGCCAACTCTATTTGTGTGTGTGTGTGTGTGTGTGTGTGTGTGTGTGTGTGTGTGTGTGTGTGTGTGTGTGTGTGTGTGTGTGTGTGTGTGTGTGTGTGTGCGTGCGTGTGCGTGTGCGCGCGCATGTGTGTGTGCGTGTACTTGTGTGGGTTTACATAAAGTGTTTATTAGGAGTTGTGACCCAACTGAAGCATGAAAAAAGTTTTATGTGTTTTCCTCTCAGCCTGTGGTTGTAAACCTTATCTCCATATAAAGCCACACCAACACCAGCACACTCCTGTGTACTAGTGTTGGTGTGGCAATAGTACACTCCTGTCATGTTAAAACCTCTTAAAACTCAGTTTTAGTATTTCACACTTAAATGTAGGGTGGTTCTTTGCCTTAGTGTCCTGAATATGTCACTTTTTGTACGATTTTTCAGGTATTTTTTTATTTTATTTAGTCACAATGAAGAGAGGCAGGAAGGACTGGGAGAGAGGGTGAAAGATGACATGCAACATGCGACTAAGGTCCCAGGACGGGGACCTTTGTCCTTAGCCCAATGAGCCACCAGGACACCCCTCCCTTCCTTCTTCTAATGGGTCATACACCATTATAACATGTAATAATACTTTTTTGGCTGTGTCTCAACAATTGTTCTTTTGTTACAACACAAAGATATACTGCTTTGATGAGTGTGTAAAAAGCTGATCTGGTCTGCCAGCACACATTGCATCACCACTAGGTGTCAGTACAGGGCTTTGGATTTAGCTGATTGGACATGCTTGCATGATTTTTCAAACCGTTTACAAAAGTGTGTGTGTGTATGAGAGAGAGAGAGAGAGACAGAGAGAGAGAGAGCACACATGAGTTTTTGTTTCGTGTACATGCCTAAGTTTGTGCATGTGCATTTGCATGTGTCTGTATATATATGTGTGTTTGCACCTGTGCGTATCCATGTGTTTGCATGTTAATGTGTCTCTGTGTGTGTGTGTGTGTGTGTGTGTGTGTGTGTGTGTGTGTGTGTGTGTGTGTGTGTGTGTGTGCATATGTGTGTCTATGGTGTGGGCATAGAAATGTCTCTGTCAGGTTCTGGACTCATTTAGATGCTCTGCCAGCCCATAATAAGCCGGCCATATGGTCAACATGGCGATGTTATCTCCCCCCACTATCAGGTGGTTAAGCTTGAGAACAGACCACAATAATAAGACACAACAACCACAGAGCTAGAGCAGAGAGAAGGGGCATTTCCTGGGCTTCATTTGGAAAAGCATGATTACGTGGTAGCAAAAACACTGTAAAAATGACAATGATCTGTTTCTGTTCATAGTAAGAAATCACACATCCACAATAGCCAGTATCCAAGTTTAATTGGACAAATTATTCAAACTATCGAACATTTAATACATTCCATTTTCACAGTGGATAATCCTGCTTTTTAGAGAATCCTTCTGGCGTATCAAATAAAAGTTTGGCAGTTGCAGGTTTTCAGTGGCAGTCATGTTACCTCAATCTTACCTCATGATCTGTAGAATGTTGTTCACATCACCGTGGTGATTTCACAGAAGGCATTGTTACAGTTAGTTCTACAGAAGGGTCAGCAAAACATTCAATGCCAGACCATAATTAGCTCGCCATATGGACTCTATGGTAATAATAACTACACGCTGTAGATACACATGGAGAGGCAGGGCTATGCCGACTCTCACATATTTGTCTGTCTGCTGTTACGAGACTGTAAAATCACAAGGGAAAAGAGGACTTATGAATGAAATGTTGAACTAAACTCTGTAGATTGGCTGGGAATATCTGGTGATAAACACCCTCCCTTACATCCCATTAACAACTACCATTGATGTGCTCTTCAGCAAGGCATTTGACCCACAGCTGTGTCAGTGGAGCTGCTCAGTAGCCAGCAGTAAGATTGTGATGCCACTGGGCAGGTGTAAATATATGTAGCTGTATGAATGTGAAGGAAAGTATTACTGAAAAACATGCTCAGTATATCAAGGACAAATAAAGGTAAAAAAGAGTATCAGACTATTTATTATGCACAACAGCAGCTCTATACAGGCCTGAGGGTAGTGCTGTGCTCAGATTGTGGTGGTGAAAAAAAGCCATTCAGGTCAGTTTCAGTTGAGGTAGCTACTGCGTAGCTAGTCCACAACATATATAATCACAAGCTCCTGTAATTCAGAACTGTATTATAGGGAACTCAACATCAAACTTAATGTGAAGTCACAATGATCTTTCTAAATCTATTCCTCCAAACTGCAATAAAGAATACATTAAAAGAAGCAGCCATTGTTTGTTGTCTGAGTAAAAAGAGTAAAAATCCAGTTTGTAAATCTGTGGCGGAGAACAACTCTACCAAAAATAGTTGAAATGGCCTACTGTATTTGAACTTTAAATGCAGTTCCCTCTGCCCTTTCAGCTAATGTAGGTGTCAGGTCTTACTGCCATCTCCCATTGAAAATGAATAATGCCCAGTTTGCTGTCCAAAGTTTACCAAACCAATTTCAGAGCAACTGAATACAGGCATCTTACTAAGGGACACAATAGAGTTGTTCTCAATAGAAAAAATAAGAGAAAAGAGTGCCTTTAGGGTACATGTTACGAAACATCAAATTATAGTGTTTACTGTGTGTACTGCTTTTTGCTAGTGTGGTCAGGAGTTCTTTAAAACAACATGAGGATCAGGACACTCTTCCTTTTGAAAAAGAGATGCCTTTATTAATCTGGCATTGCTTTATTTAAGTTATAATGAAACTTGTTTGACTGGAAATGCCTATAAATCCCAAATGTAGGAAAGGATTTGTTTGACTAAGAGGCATCAATCCAAATAATAGAAGACATCAATCTCAGTGAAAAGGTGTTGTTAAATTTTTATTACAGAATGGTATTTTCTGTGCAATTCATTTGATAAGGGTAGGGGGTTGGGGAGTAAATTATTACATGCAACGAGATTATAGTAAATGAAAAATTATTTTTATACATAGCATAGCACAATGGTTCTGAAACTGGGCCTTTTGAACCCCAATCGGGGTAACAAGATGATTTTTGAAGATTTCTAGTAAACACTTATATAATCATGTTTAAAACTGTTGTGAATAATGAATATTTCCAACCACTAGGCTTCTTCTAATAATCAAGTCAAATATTCTGAAAAGGGATAATAAAAATTAGAGGCCACAACTTTTCTACTCATTGAGTTGATTCATCAGTTACATTATGTTAATTTTTTATGTTAATCTTTTCTTTTTTATGTTAATTTTTCAGCCCCTCAAGGCTTTTTAGCTCACCTGCTCAATCTATATTTTCTGTGTTTTATCAATTTTTTATGTGAAAAAAAAGGATCTCTTTGTCTTATGGGGTCATGAGCCAGGAAGATTGAGAACCATTAAGCTTAATCACTATTTTTTATTCATAGCTTATAGGGTATGAGGCCGTGATCACATAGGACAGTTTTTTGAACGCACCTGAACCTTTTCTTACTTACTTAGAATAGTTTGGTCATAATAGGCGCTTATGTCTCCTCCAAAATATCTGCCTTGTGTTCTGGGACACCCCAAATTAAACATGTCTCAACTTTAACCACGCTGGCATTATGTAAGTATCCCCCTCTGCTCGATTAATGGCTTCACCAGCCGAAGAAGCTGGTTGGACTGCTCCACTGTCAGGTGGAAATAGCCCTTGAAACAGGCACTTTATCTAGGCGGAGCTTTTGGATGAGATGAAATAACTCTCTGTGCTCTGTTGGATGTCATGTACCCACATCCTCTGCTTCCGGATGGGCATCACATCTTCTCCTTCAAGACCAAGCAGAGTAATCACTAACTTTCTCTTGTCCAACAAAGTTATCCCCTTTGTTACTTCAGGTTATCTAGGTAACGCTAATTAGATTGTTTTCTTGCTCTCTCTGTCAGGCTAGCGATGTGCACAGCTGCTCTTGCGTTTGAGCGTGAGAAAAAAGTATCCTATGTGATCACAACCTAATGCAGAATTTGTCACTCATATCTTTCCCCTTTATTCATAAATCTCCTCTTTCTCCGCTTTTCCATTGGCTTGGCTTTGACGTTCTGTTGCTTATTTCGCCGACTTCGCTGTGCACCATAGGCGTCCTCCAATAAGGCTGTTTCTTTGATGGATGAATAACTGATCTGGGACCAGCTGAGAACAGAACCACTGGGACACCTGAACACACACACACACACAGAGACACAGACACATACTCGTAAACATGCCTTCAAAGCAATATTTAACTCTTAACTCTTCAGGCTCAGGCATTTGGATTCATGCATTTATGCATTGACGTGATAAGGTTTGGTCATGTATTTGCGTATGTCCCAGCTGGACAGAGGGTAGTCCCACATCTGGACGTCAGTTATTTGGCCTTCAAATCTTGAGATGGAGAGGGACTGCTCACCATCCCATATGTACTAGGGAGAGTGGAGGGAAACAGGTGAGGAGAGAAAGAGAGAGAGGGAGGGGGGGGGGTTAATTTACAGTGCAAAGATGTTTAAAAGTTATATATATCATTGGGTGGGAAGGCAGTGATTAAAATGCTTTGGCTCTGTGAAGGCCTGTCTGTATATGAAAAGCAACAGAGAGTCTCAGGAGGCAGCATGTAGAGTTTGACCGAAATTTAATTGGAGTCTCATGACATGAGAGGAGTCTCAAGTCAAGACGGTACAAATGCAATGCACACAGAGGAGTTGTGAGCACTGGTTTATATTCCTAGAGCTGCTGACTACAGAGGATGGTATGGGCTCGCACTCATTTGTGTACCAGCGCAACATTCACAACACTCACATCCAACAGGTTGTGGAGGTGAGTGTGAGTGTGTGTGTGTGAGACAGAGAGATACACTGAGTGACTATGTGTATGTCTTGTGTGTGCCTGTCAACAATACTGAATGGCCAAGCTACAGATACATAATGTTGACTATTATGCGGCTAGTAAATTTTTGACTAAAACAGGATCATGGCTAAAGAGAGCTCTTGCGGGTCATATGTCAGAAAGAAATGGATTAAGATTTGACTCATAGCTTGGATACATTAACAATATTCTTTATAAACGTAGTAGTTCCCCGGTTCAACCCTCCATTTATTCATAACTAACAGCAGGCTGCATGAGGTGATGTCAGACAGAGACAATGGGTGCATGTTAGGTAAAGTAAGTGTAAAGATGTGTTTTTCCTACATTCTCCCAGTCTCATAGATGGGACAGATAGCTGCTGTCCATTCAGCACCACAACCATAGTGTGCTGCTGCTTTAAAAGCCATTGCATGTGTGAGGGATAATTCAAGTTCAATGTAATGGCTGCTTGCTTCTTACAGTATATGTCCTTATTGTGGTATATGTTTAGAAGACTAAACTACTTATATATATATTTCACAACTCTGGGACCAATCCAAAGCATTGACAATACATTGAAAAAAGACAAAATCACACGGGTAATGATTAGATAAATGAAGAAACTGAAACATTTTTGTTTTCTCAACATCTGAAGAGTTGGCTGTTTGGTTTCTGATATCTAATACCCCCTCACCTCGCTGCGCAGTCTCTTCCTGACGCTAATAGCCCTGCCCTGAAACACCTGGGCCACGCCCCTCGCTGTATCCACGGTGACACACACACCACTCCAGGGCTCAGGCTCGCTGACTGATGGCCAGAGTGTCCTAAAGGCCTCGAAGTAAAGGCTGTCATTCAGAAATGTCATGAAGTAGCCATTACTATCACAGTAGAACGATAATCTGTGGGTAAAAAAAAAAAAAGAAAAGAAATCAATAACAAAATGTAATAGAGTAATCAACAGTTCTGATCGGGCTTGCTACTCTGCCACACCACTCCTGAGCCTGAGGGAAGCTCTGATTCAGTTTTAATCTGTTCTGATTCTGAGATTGATTTCTCATAACTTACAGCACTGCATTTTATTTTATTTTTTGTACTGTGTTTAATTTGTTTTTATTTGCCGTTTTTACCTTGTGACACTGAGATTTTTAAAAAGTGATTCATGAACAAAATGTACAACTATTAATTATCTTGGTGGTAGGAGTTTGGAGTTGAGATGGCTGCTGCTAACCATAATCAGTATAATATAATATTTCTATATTGTTGCTTGTCTTTGGGCATTGTGACCATCCAATTCCCAATCTAAACTGGATTATCCATCAAATGCAAAACCTTTTAAAGATTCACAAACATTAAACACCAAATCCTTTTTCTACTTGACTGGCCTACCATGAGGTACACAACACACTGATGACTGCTTGATGGTGAATAGACAGAAAGATAGGCAGACAGATAGATAGAGCAGACAGACAGAGAAACACTATCATTAGATAGACAGATAGACAAAGGCTAAACAAATAACTGACTGGCTAACAAACTAACTAAATAAATGGGTACCCTCTTTGGTTGGACTTTGGACTCAGGGTGAATATTGATTGGCTGCCTTTGTCTTCTGCTATGTAGCGCAGACACACTGACACTCCAAGGCTAGAGTTAGAAGGAGGGAGTGGAGAGGAGGAGGAGGAGGAGGGAGAGAGGGAAGGTGGAATGGCATTTGGGGAGTAGAGGATGATCCCTCCATTCTGGGATAGAGTGAACATTTTTCCTCGCAGGTCAGACACAGGGGATGCAGCAGAGCCTGGAGTGGGAGAGACAGACAGACACAGACACAGATAAAAAGAGAGAATTTTATTTATTTCAGCTTTATTTGACTGAGACAGCAGCAGCACATTCAATTTCGGTGAGGCAAACAATAAAAATATTTCACAATAAGCAATAGACAGTCTCAGAAGGAGTAAGACAGAAAGACAGGGCAAGACATGACACATACTGTATGTGTACCATCCTGCTGTGAGGACAGAGAGCAATATGTCACTGTGACTTAAATAAACCACATACATATCTGTATGTATATACTGTACATGTATTTCCTAATTTTACATACTTTGCCGATTCTGCTTTCAGATGACAAGCTTTGAAAATGTACACTTTGAAAAAGGAGGTGTCATTTCCAACACATCTATGAATGGAGACTGGGATGACACACATATGGTGCTATGGTGTTTCAACACAAGAGGTGTTGAGGATGTGTTAATGGCAGTAGATGCTTGTGTTTCTATTAACCCGCCACCCTCTGGTCTCCCAGCATCCTCTAGACCATGGCAGATGCTGAATTTCTTTGAGATGTGAGCTCCTTAATTACCCCCCCCCACCCCCACCCCCCACCCTCCACACACTCACACACACACACACACAATTTTTGCAAATGGTGCCTGTAACAACGCATTTTGTAATAATCTGCCGCATTTTGTAATACACAGCCTGAACGCAATATGTAATAAATTTCCCCGCATTTTGTAATAAATTATTACATATTGCGGTGGTTATTACAAAATGCGGGAGTTGCACTTTTTATGATGAAAATGTAATAATACAGTGCATTATGTAATAACCATCTTTCTTTCTATCGTGGCTACCTGATAAGTAGTTTTTGCAAGTTAAAACTGAACTGTTTGTATATTAGAAATCCACTGCAAATCAGTGTGTTGTTAGGCTATATGCTGTGGTTGTTTTTCACGTAATTACTTAAATACTTAAACATAATTAAAGATAATACTTAATAGTCTAAATGTTCATCCATAGTGTTGTTGACCACTACAGTATGGTACATGTTCTTTGCCTAAACACACCGTAATTGGGCAGAATAAAGAATTTGAAAGAATTTACTGTTCCATATTGGTCTTTTGTTGTGCAACCATTTTTTGTCTCTTTTTCTGTATAAAATTTGCATAATCCTGATTGCTTAATGGCAGAGCTCTGTGTGTGTGTGTGTGTCTCCTGACATTTGTGTATACCAGTACTTAGATGTTTCTGCCAGTATAATACTCAGTGTTGTGCACATTTCTATGTCTCTATGAACCCTCAAGTACAGTTTCTATTAAGCTAAGGAATACAGTGACACTTAATGTAGTTTTGACCAATGAAAGATACCACTAATCTACTGAACTAATAGTATCTTTTTAAAATGAATTTTGAGTCAGAATGATTCATGCTAGAATGCATACAATAAACATTGTTGTTATAATGTTATAACGATTTTTATGAATGAAGACATCCATTTTGGTTGGTTATTACATAATGCGCCATATTATTTACATTTTCATCAAAAAAAAAGTGCAACTCCCGTATTTTGTAATAACCACCGCAATATGTAATAATTTATTACAAAATACGGGGAAATTTATTACATATTGCATTCAGGCTGTGTATTACAAAATGTGGCAGATTATTACAAAATGCGAGTGTTATTACATAATGAAGTGAAAATTTATTACATTTTGTTGAGTTATTACATAGTGTGGTGTTATTACTGTACATAATGCGTTACAGTGCCTTCATATGGCTGAACTCCCTTGTGCTTGCACTCTTGGAAAACAATGTTCCATTTTTAACACATCAATGAGTCTAGTTTGGGACTAGACATATTCGTGTTACTGTTCAACACAACACATTTCAATAACACATATTGACATAACACCCTTGTTGAAAACACACTGATGGCCACCTAACAGCTTTGAGAACCTGATTATGACTGGATAGTACCTACATTAAAGGAAACTGGTAAAGGATGTCCACCAAACTCTACTACTCTACCATAATAGCTTACAATATACAGTGTGTGTGTATGTGTGTGTGTGTGTGTGTGTGTGTATACTTGCAGGGTCAGCAGTCATCATGGTTGAAGCCAAAGGGAGAAGAAACAAAAGCCAAATGGATCTCAGCTCGGAGAAGAAGGCCAGGACACGCTCGTTCTCATTTGAGTTTAGGATTGAGCAATGAGCTGCTCAATGCAGCAATTCACAGTGGTTTCAGAGCAGCTCAGAGGCATTGAGGCAACACATGAGGGGGGGAAGTTCCCCTTAAGTTGTTGTGAACCTACTTTGAGTTGGTTTATTGCTTTTATATAATGTCTGTAACAGACCATTAAATAAGAATGCAAATGTTCAATAAATATTTTAGTCAACAATAATTAAATAATTACATTTTATTCTTCCACTGCCCAATATTGTTCTTGAACAGTAGATAAACAAAGTGGTTGTTAAGTGGCATAAGAGTGCAATAATAACCTAACTGGAAGTAACTCAAAGGTTGCTAGTTAAAGGTGGGGAAAGTGGGGAAAGGTGGCGAAGTGAATGAGTAATGTGGACTCCTCCTTCAAAGTGCCCTTTAGCAAGACTCTTGACCCCAAACTGCTGCAGTAGAGCTGCTCACAGGCTGACAGCGGACGGCATAGCTGTACTGGACAGCAGCCAGGTGTGAATGTGTTTAACTGTGTGATTGTAAAGCGGGGTGTTGCTGGGAAAGAGCAAACATTCTCAGTCAACCTTTCCTGAATAAATAAAGGTAAAAAAAAAATTAAAAAAACACCTGTCGGGGTGGTGGTGTTTGCTCAGCACATGAATATTGAAATTTACTGTTACAGGGTCACAGGTGTGTGTTTATCAGGTGTTTTCTAACGGCTTCAGAAGTGACTAAGCCAATCAGAAGTGAGGACACAAACTATCTATTTTATAAAAGAGCATCTGCACAGGTCATACAGTACTGTGTGTACAATCAAGTCACAAACAAGCTCTGAGCCTGGCCCTGGTCTGTTTCGGTCTGCTCTGACTGTCATTTGCAATTCTATTAAGTCCCAAAGTGACATATCTCACTTTCTGCTCATCTCTGGACAGAATCACATTAAAATATTGTTGGTGTCCTGCAGAGAGAGATAGAGGGGGTGTACACAGAGGGAGAGAATATATGTGTTGTGTGTGTGTGTGTGTGTGTGTGTGTGTGTGTGTGTGTAACAGCTGCAATGAAGAATAACAAGCCAGATGGCATCAGCTTCTTTGTTCTGCTTTGTTCTCTTGTTCACTCACCTCTTTCTGTCTGTCTGTTTGTCTTTCCTTCTCTCCCTCTCTCTGTCTCTCTGAGTTTGGAATTATATTGGGGGGGTTTTCCCCAGCATGCATTAAAATGTAGTGGTATGTTATTTTTGAATCAGTTGGATAAAGGATATTTTACAGATTGTGACATACCTGTCTAGGGTGCACATGCCTCACATGTTATTTTGTAGTGTTGTTAGCTCTGGTCTAGTGTCTCTCTTTCTCTGTTTATGCCTTGCTTGATATCTACCTATATTACTCCTTTTCTTTTATGCTTATTCTTCTTACACAAACCCACACATTCACACAAATTGACGAGGTGGATTGTCTCCAAATTCCAAAAACCTAAAACCTTTTTTCCCATAAATCTTTTGCCACAGTACCTTGGTCAAATTCAGGTCAGGTCAGTCAAGATTAGACCCTTAACGCCTGTCAAACTCCATCATGGTTTACAGCAATTAATAAATCATGTAAATGAAGCCTATTCTTTATTGAGCAGTAGCAAATTAACTAAAGGAAGTAACAGTTATGCATTATTGTGAAAATAACTTTCACACCTTAGCGGTGCATTTTCACACCACTCCCACAAACCTCTTCGCGTATTCAGAAAGAACTATACATCACCACCACAAATGCATTGTGGGACTATGCAGAATCTGTACTTGCCCTTAAATAGGTCAATAGATCCTGACTTCACTGAAATACTTGAGAATGAATGGTCTATCATCAACAAGAGAATACATTTCACTTTCAGAATGTATTGAACTGTATGTGAATTGGCTCAACCTTGACACACACACACTCACTCCCGCCCACAGTCTGGCCCTTTCCCAGTATCTCACACTCTCTCTCTCCCTCAGTCACTCCACAAACTTTCCAGACTTTCTTTGAAGAGTAAGAAATGCAGCGAGACGGAGAAACTCGTTTCACCTCTCCTCTTCCCTCTCTCCTCTTCACCCTCAAGTACTTAATTCAGTTTGTCTTTTAATTTTCATAAGCAAACAATCGTGGCTCTGAATTTTCTCTCACTGCTCTAGGAAAACAGTCATTCGCTGCAGTCGTGAGAAAACCTTGTAACTAATGATTTTCTCCTCTTGCTTGTCTTTATTTTAATCTTTTTTCATCACTTGGATTCATCTGATTTTAGAGCACTTGTTAATCATATGAAGGAATTTCGGCAACCCTTCATTTTACAGGTCCCTAATAACATATGAACTATTTCTAATTAGACGTTAACAAAAAAAACTATTACACAGTAACGTGGCTAATAATTATACCATATTAAATATAATATATAATATAATAATTATAACATATTTGCGTTCATATATAATTGCTAGCTGCTGTCCTGTTTAAATGTACCATTTATATGCCAATAAAGAAAATAAACATGGTCACATTGTATGATTTATTGTCCGATTACACCCGCTTCACTTTACAGGTCTGGTACTATGTAAATACATATGAAAGCAAATATGTTGTTGTAAAATTATTAGCCACGTTACTGTGTGATAGTTTTTCTTGTTAGTGTCTAATTAGAAATAGTTCATACGTTGTTAGGGACCTGTAAAATGAAGGGGTTACCAGAATTTCTTGGTACATATCTTTAGGACATGGGAGGATCTCCTTAACTCAAATTTTAATTTTCTTTCTTTCTTTCTTTCTTTCTTTCTTTCTTTCTTTCTTTCTTTCTTTCTTTCTTTCTTTCTTTCTTTCTTAGCACAGCTTATTCTAGTTTAATGGTGTCAGTTGAACTCGGTCATCATGTGCTTTGTTGCCGACTTTGTCAACAACAACAACATCAAAACCAAATTTTATGAGATGGCAAACTAAATGTAGTAGTGTATTCCATGGAGATGTGTGTGTTTGAAAAATATTTTGCTATGCTTTGCTTTATTAAGTATTAAAACAAGCACAGATCCAATACCCACGGCATGTGTTCAATTCTATGCACTGAAGCACTGTGACACGGTTCATTTACCTAATTCCACTAACGTTACTTAAAGGCCTAGACATCATATTCACTGCTGTGAATATGATGTCTAGTCCGTGTTCAGCCTCCTCCGGCTGCAGGCGCGTCTCTCTCGGCTGACGCTGTCACAGCCCTCTCCTCCACACAGTTTTGTATGATTCCACAGCATTATATTCAGCCTCATAAGTTGTAATAGTGGCGGCACATGTCTGCTCCGACATTATATTGTAAAGCTAGTTGTTTTTTGTGTTAGATTCAACTCTTCTGGATGAATCATGGAGAAACTTAGCAGCTTAGCTTAGTTTAGCTGCAGCTGAAACGTCGCTCCGGTCCGGTGCTCAAAATTGGGCCCTGACCCCCCTCAGACTGTTCATGGTCAAACACATCATAGTTCCTACAGTCACTATAGCACTTTGAGAAATGTACACAGACCATCTGGTGCCTGTCTCAGAAACCTTATCACAATCTCTCACAAGCTGCAATCTACTCAGATCTCAGTCCAGAGAATGTTGTTAACACACTAAACTTGGCCTTATTGAATGTCAGGTCTTTAGCAGGCAAGTCACTTTTAATTAATGATTTTATAATAGAACGCCAATTAGATTTTATGTTTTTAACTGAAACTTGGTTAGACCAAAATAAGCCCTTTATAATAATGTTTTCCAGTGCAGGCAGATATTATTTGGAAAGTTTGCGACCTTTGAATATCTTGCTCTTGTACTGAAACCATCCTCTCGTGTTTTACTTTTAACTGTTTACAGGCCACCGAAATACTCTGTCAACTTTTTTGATGACTTCACGCAGCTGCTGTCTATCATATGTATTGACTTTGACTGTCTGGTTATCATTGGTGATTTTAACATTCATATTGATAACACTAAGGACAGTAGTGCCAGAGAACTGCATTATACTCTGGACAATTTTTGACTGATTCAGCATGTGTCAGGGCCCACCCACTGCAAGGGCCACACACTGGACTTAATTATGTCAAAAGGTCTTAATATC
This sequence comes from Centroberyx affinis, assembly GCF_046629955.1. Classification (NCBI taxonomy): domain Eukaryota; kingdom Metazoa; phylum Chordata; class Actinopteri; order Beryciformes; family Berycidae; genus Centroberyx; species Centroberyx affinis. Next base: position 46,934 of record NW_027281305.1, read on the forward strand.
TCTAAGGTTGTGGTTACTGATGTTGCTCTCTCTGACCACAACTGTGTTTTCTTTGAGATGACTGTCACTGCTGAGATCCATACCAGGACAGGTGTAATCTCGAGACGGTATATCAATGAGAAAACTAGTACATCATTTATTCAGGCTTTCTCTACGTCACCTGCTCTCACTTTGGCCTCTGTCAGTGATCTTGTGGATAATTTTAATTTGAAAATTACAAATATCATTGACGCCATAGCACCTGCAAAAGTTAAAGCGATCTCTGATAAGAGAAAGGCACCATGGAGAAATGCCACTTCAGTAAAGCTCCAAAAAATAGAGTGCCGGAAAGCTGAACGAAAACAAAACTCAAGGTTCATCACGACATTTGCAAAGAAAAACTACGCATCTACAGTTTGGAATCGAAGAGAGCTAGACAATCATTTTTTTCTGACCTCATCCACAAAAATATTAATAATGCATGTGTCTTATTCTCCACTGTGGATAGGCTGACTAACCCCCAAGTGACAGAAGTCCTTGAACTGCTCTCCACTTTGCCTCAATGACTTTGCCTCCTTTTTTACTGAAAAGATTCAGAAGATTAGACAAGAAGTCAGCAGTGTTGGGCAAGTTACTGAAAATTAGTAATTAGTTACAGTTACTAGTTACTTCTCTCAAAAAGTAATTTAATTACTTTACCAATTACTGCATAATAAAAGTAATTAGTTACTAGGGAAAGTAACTTTTGCGTTACTTTTTAATGTCTGCTTCAATTCTCTTATTACACATAGCTATATTATTTTAGTGTTGCTGTGGCACAGTGTGGGACAAGACAACTGTCAAATTTTATCTATCATTGTACCCATTATCACTATGATGAAAAGTAAGTAGTGGAACAAAAAAACACAATAGATATGTTTTGATAGGCGTATTTATTGTAGCCTAAGTTACCGGACCGGTAGCAGTGTTGCCAACTCTTTTCCAAGGAAAGTAGCTATTGGCTGCAGATGATGTCATACGATAATTTGCATATCAATATATAATGCTGCACTTGTTATGCACGCCGCGGAGTAGCCCGTTTTAATATAAGTGCTGACTCCGCCCACCCGCCCACCCGGGCCAGTTTCGGCGTACGCCGGAAACAATTACAAGCGGACCCTATCCTACAGCCCCTGCTGTGGGAAGCGCTGTGATCATCAGACTCTCTGGATTAGACAAGCAAGTAGAGCAAACCGGCATCAGCCATACCAATTTATTGCCAAATGCTTTGGGATTCAACACATTAACATTGCTTCCCATGGTCAGAAAAAGTCTCCAGATTTGTCACTCGTCGCTTTTGAGAAATAAAGTCTCCAGGGAGGTTGGTAGTCTTTTGATTCACTTGCGCCACGTAAAGTCGGATGATCATAAACCAGATAATCCAGTAATGAGTAACGAGCCCATTTAAATTTCAGTAATTGTAATTGCGTTATTAATTTGAAAAAGTAATTCGTTACATTACTAGTTACTGCCAAAAGTTACTTTGTAACGCGTTATTCCCAACACTGGAAGTCAGTACCTCCATTTCAAGTAAAATTTCTGTCACCTTTGTATTTACACAAAACAAATCTAGCTAACATGTCACAGTTTAATCCAGTTGATTATAAAACACTAGAAGAAGTTGTGTTGCATCTAAAGTCTTCTACCTGCTGCCTTGATAATCTACCGACAAGTCTTTTTAAGAATGTGTTTGATTGTATTGCATCAGATTTACTGCAGATAGTCAACAGTTCCCTTTTATCAGGTGATTTCCCTAAGGCCTTGAAAACTGCAGTTACTAAGCCTCTTCTGAAAAAGAATAATCTTGATGCCTCAATAATTAGTAATTACAGGCCCATATCGAATCTGCCTTTTCTAAGTAAAATAATAAAAAACGTTGTCTTCCTGCAACTTAACAGTTTCCTAACCTCCAACAATACTCTTGATATCTTGATATCGGGATTTCTGTCCCACCGCACTGAGACTGCTCTAGTAAAGGTTTTAAATTATATTCATTTTAATACGGACTGCAGAAAAATCTCAGTTCTAGTTTTATTGGACCTTAGTGCTGTGTTTGATACAGTAGACCATGACATACTGGTAGGCAGACTGGAAAAATGGGTAGGGTTGTCTGGCACAGTCCTAAACTGGTTTAAATCTTACTTACAAGACAGAGATTACTTTGTATCTATTGGTAACTGCATATCTGAGCGAACAAAAATGGCATGTGGAGTTCCCCAGGGGTTGATCCTTGGGCCTCTTCTGTTCAATCTCTACATGCTGCCACTAGCTCAAATTATGCAAAACAGTATTTCCTATCATAATTACGCAGATGACACTCATATCTACATAGCTTTATCAACAGATGACTATGGTCCAATAGACTCACTAAATAAGTGCATTGAACAAATCAATGACTGGATGTGCCACAACTTCCGCAACTAAATAAAGATAAAACTGAAATAATTGTTTTTGGTGCCAAAGAGGAGAGACTTAAAGTCACTGCTCACCTTGAATCCCTCTCACTGTAGACTAAAAACCAAGTCAGAAATCTTGGTGTAATTATGGACTCTGACCTAAACTTCAATAGCCACATCAAGACAATTACAAAATCTGCTTACTATCACCTTAAAAATATTGCAAGAATTAAAAAATTCATGTCCAAGCAGGACTTTGAAAAACTTGTTCATGCATTTATTTTTACTAGGCTTGACTACTGTAACAGTGTCTTTACAGGTCTCTCTAAAAAAGATATTAGACAACTGCAGCTCATCCAGAATGCTGCTGCCAGGGTTCTAACAAGGACTAAGAAATAGACCACATCACTCCAGTGCTGAGATCACTTCATTGGCTTCCTGTGTGCCAAAGAATTGAGTTTAAAATTCTGTTGCATGTTTATAAAGCACTTAGGCCCGGATCTACTAACATGTCGCAATTCCCGGCGCAGCGCAAAAACAATTGCGGGTGCAATTGTTTTAGCTGCAATGTTTTCATCAAGGCAATGTCGCAGAGATATTGGCTCATAATAAGTGTCAGCAAATCCAGAGAAGAGCATGCAACTTTGTTTTTTTATATATTTAGGTAATAGTCTGCATGTTGTCTGTCAATGAGGCTGAAATTGTACATTTTTAAGTCAGCATACTCGTTTAAACCCTGCGATCTAATGACTGCATGTTATGCTGTGTAGATGACTGTGTCACTTTGATCTTAGAGCCGGCTCCAGAGACAGTTTCAGCAGAGCTATCCTATGCGCGAAATGATAAGACATGCTTTTTCTAGGTCTTAAATTCCGTGCGCAATCAGCAGGTGTTAACGGCCACCGCCTCTTGATAAATCACGTCCACTGCCAATTTCCATAAATCCCTCCCTTTATTTTGCGCCCCAGCCTTGGAACACCCACAAATGCATATGCAGAAAAACCACGTGGAAATCACATGTGGAAAACCACATGTGAGTGTTCCCACATGTGATCTTGAACCACATGTGGTTTTTGGACACGTGTTTTGGTTTTTCACATGTGATTCAAACCATATGTGAATATTCCCACATGTAATCTTAAAAGCATGTGATTCAGCATGTGCTTGTCCACATGTGATCTTGAACCACATGTGGTTTTTGGACACGTGTGTTTTACATGTTGGTGTTTCACATGTGATTCACTTCTATATATGTGGAAAAAACCACATGTGAAATGGAAGATTTCACATGTGACTTTTTTGTAAGGGTGACATGTGAAATGGAAGATTTCACATGTGTCTTTTTTGTAAGGGACCAAACCGCAAAAACGGCGCACACAGATCAACCCATGATTTCAGGCACAAATGCCCTGTCTGCCGTCTTAGTAGATCAGAGAGAATGAACAAAAGAAAGAAAGAAGAAAGGGATAGTTGGATGGAGGGAGCAATGATGTGAGAAGGGTGGTAAGTGAAAACAGAGGGGGGTGGGAAGAAGTAGAGAGGAATGAAAAAGGTGTGAGGAAGGGAAGGAGGTAGATAGGGTAGAGAGAAAGGGATAATGAGGTAAAGAGAATGAGACGAGAGAGAGGAATTCTCCCAGCAATACAAATTAGGAAGGTAGGAAGGTAGGAAGGAAGGAGAGAAAGGAGGGAAGGATTTAGGGATGGAAAGAATGATTAGCGAGGGAGAGAGATCACAGAACAAGAGTGGGAGGGATGGTGAGGGAGAGAGAGACAAGGGGAGTAATATTGTGGAGAGGGAGAGAGGTATGGACTTGGAGAGGGAGGGAGAGCTGATGGAAGAGGTGTTGGAGAAAAGAGGAGAAACAGTGTGTGTGTGTGTGTGTGTGTGTGTGTGAGAGAGAGTTTGTTAGCAAAACAAATTAAGACAGAGGAGAGTAAAAAGGGAGGGATGGAGTGAGAGAAAGAGTAAGGGAATTAAAGAGTGAAATCAGAAGGAATGGTCTCTCTTGTCGTCCATCCAGGCTGAAAGTTGATTCGCAGTCTGCGAGCTGCTGGCTTCATACAGCTGTGTTTGTGTGTGTGTTTGTGTTTTAATTAGGCAATAATACAGGAAAAGGAGCATTATACCATATGTGCAGGTCTGTGCATATCTTGACACAGCAGTGGCACCAATACGTAGCTTGATAACTGTGTTAGTGTTTAGTTAAAGCCCCATACCCAATTCCAGATATAATTTGGCCTTATGAATTTTAGGTACATGTGCATGTTTTGAAGAAATTGGCTTGGAAAACAGCTTTTGGCATCTCTCCAAAAAATGGGTCTGTCTGGCTTCAGTATTTGAAAACATTGATGGTATAAAACAAACATTTTACACACTCAAAACCCATATACAATAAAAACCCTTGTTAAGCTGTACGGTGGCCTGGAATTTTACAAAACATTTTACAAAAAAATCACAAAACAATTTAACGTTTCAGAAAATGGAAAGGGAAGGTGCAAGCTTTGCCATTGCTGACTGGGCAGAAAATAAGTGTCATGCAGCCATGTTGTCATGTCTTGCTTTGTTTACAATTTTTGGTCCATTGCTGCCAGATGCCTGTAGTCAAAATGAGCGTGACAACAACTGATGAGATGGCAATAACTCAAGGATATTTGTATGATGGACAGTTATATGATGTCATTAGTCATATGCTTTTGACTTTTCACAACATTAATATGTCTGTGTACACTGAAAATGCACTTGAAACAAGCAGCGATGATAAAGCTTGTACCCTTTGTTTTCTGGAATAATTTTCTAATTTGTTAACTGGTTTTGTGAAATGCAGTTATGTTTCCTGATTTGTTAAATTGTTTTTTTGAGATCTAAATTTGTTTCATGACATGTTAATGTGTTTTCTGATTTGTTAATTTGTTCTTTGATTTGTAATTTTGTTTTGTGAAATGTTATTCTGTTTTCTGATTTGGTAATTTGATTTGTGAAATGTGGTTTTGTTTTGCACTTGCAGGCCTCCGTCCTTGTAACCAAAGCTCAGTCGATCTATCTGAAAGAGAAAAGTGTCTGAAGGTGAAAGGGATGATCTCTCTTTCACTGTCAATAAAGAGTTTGTGTTACATGGCCTACATGTTCTCAGAGAATGTGATTTGTATTAGATTTACTTTAAGTTTCATATGATCTAAATACTGTTTCAGAGGTTTTTTCACCCTAGTAAATATGTTTGATGTTCTGAAATGCTGTTAGGGAGCTATGTAATGATCTAATGCCATAGTTCAGTGGTAAAGAGCATCAGTCCCCAGCCTCACATACACACACACACACACACACACACACAACCCTGCAGTCAACAACTCCAGCATCTTCATCCCGGCTGTTCCTCTGAATCATCAAGCTAGCCTTCACTTGTACACAGCATGCACCATTACACCAGTCTGGGTGTGTCTGTAAGTGTTTGTATGAATGTGTGTGTGAAACATGCACATGTGATTTTGCTAGCTTGTTATGTATGCATGTTTATGTGCATGCAGGCATGGATCTGTGTATTTGTGTGTTAAAAATGCTGTGTATATGTATGAGTCTTAGTGTGTGTGTGTGTGTGTGTGTGCTGATGTATATTTATGTTCTGTTATGTATGCGGTGTATGTATGTTTTTATATATTATCTATCAGACACAATATCAAAATGATGTTGTATGTATATGCATGCATGTGTGCACCTTCACTTGTGTGTGTGTGAGAGAGAGAGTACACTGTGTGTGTGTGTGTGTGTGTGTGTGTGTGTGTGTGTGAGAGAGAGAGAAGGAGAGAGAGAGAGAGAGAGAGAGAGAGAGAGCTGTGGGTGTATATTTATGTGTTTTTGTGCTGTAAGGGTTATAGAGGCCTCGACCAACCAGCTTCCTTGTTAAGAGTCCAAGATGGCTGATGTAGCACTTTGCCTTAATGATTGGAGGCAACAGTATGCTCAGGATCGGCCTCTTCTAAAGTCAACGCCTAAACAGTTAGACATGGTGTGTGAAATAGGAAAGAGATAGAATGGTTCTTTCTTTCTTCTTTCTTTCTTTTTCTTCCTTAGGTGGGTGGGGAAAGTGAATGGTGATGTTGAATGTTTGGGACTGTAAGAATGTGAAGCAGGGTGTCAGTCGACTTCCCCTGCAAAAGAGCAGAGAGTTGAATGCAATAGAATAGAGCCTGATAAAATAGTGAAACAGATTAGAATTGATCAATGAAGAGTATTAGGCAACAAAGATTGTGATTGACCGATTGTGTGTAGTGTTGAATCTGATTTGTCAGTCTAAAGATATAATCATCCAATAGTTGAATCAACCAGAATGTGGTGTTTAAAGGAATAGTTCACCCAAAAATGAAAATTCAGTCATTATCTACTCATCCCCATGCCGGAAAGTCGGGTGAAATTTCTTAGTCTACAAAACAGTCCTGGAGCTTCACAGCAAAACAGCATTGGAGCATTCTCCTACAACCAAACCTGCTGGGGACTTGTCTTAAAACGTAAAAAAAACGACCGAAAAAAAAATCATAAAATACCTCCATACAGCTCGTCCAGCGTAATCCAAGTCTCCGGAATCCCAGAGATGCCAAGTTGACTTGAACAGACGTCATTTACACCCTTTTTTTAGCTGAAATCTTCACTGTAGCTGCTGAGCTCAAAGCCACGTTCCGCGTTAACGCGCACCCTGTCTGAAGTGGGTCCACAAGCTCGAAGGCACGTACATGCGCCGTTAGACAAGATCAACGAGAACTCGCGATCTCTCCATACCTCTGTGTTTACACTGCTACCCAGAAGCTAGTGTCGCACACAACAGAGAGAGCTCAGCTAAAGTTGCAGCAACAAGTGCCTCTGTCAGATCTAACGTTACATTTTCGGTCTTTGATCTGTTGCCTAACCGTTGTCTTTCAATAGAGACACTGTGGAGCGCTTCATACTTCGAAAGCCACGCCCACTGTGGGGGAAAACAATCGCTAACGAACCGGCAAAAGCGGCGATCGGGAGGAAATCTTTTCAGATATGGACAGCCTGACAAGGTTTTTCCTGTTTTCGAGTAGACAAGTATGTCAAAGAATTATTTCGGCACACTGCCTCCAACAGAGAGGGAAATGTACATTGAAAAAATTAACTTAATCAATGTCCTTTTTCATTACTCCAATAAAGCTGGATAAATTATCCCACACAGTGACCTGAAGTGAAATACTTCGAGATTTACCTAATAATAAATAATAATAAATTGACCTTGAATAATTTCACTTAATATTTAAAAATCTGAAATACAGCTATGCTTTTCAGACTATACGTTTGAGCGAAGCTGACGTGACATTGGTTGTTAAAGTGGATTGTTGCTAAGTTAACTATCTTATGTTAGCTAACAAGTCAGTGAGATTTCTCATTACTTTTGCACCCTGGACTGACAGTCAATACAGAGCAAAATATCCTGAGACCCACACATGAACACAACTCATCTGTTTTATAGAGAGGAACTGGCTCAGTAATGTTAGCTTAATAGCAACCTAATGTTAGGACAGCATGGTAGCTTTTAAACACATTTTAACATACAGGTTATCTTACAAGAATATAATTAGATAATTACTGGTAACTTACTTACCAGTGACAAAATACTGGCCACATTATAAGTGTATTTACTCTTGGGGTCCCAAAGTTTCCCCCTCTTCTACCATGAGCCACTGTCAGCGCCTCTCTCCTTACGGTCTGGATCCACATTTTTCTTCTTAACGGCTCCTTGTTTTGCTCGGGAACACAAAAAACTGTAATTCGTGGTTTTTAAGTTTGTTGGATGTGAAGCCCACCACACAACTGCTTTTAGGCATGTTTAATTTGGGCAATAATGACAATGATGTGCACTCAGTCACACAAAGTGAATGGGGAGCGGTGCAGTGATTTCCCCCACGTGGCCTATTTTATGCACTGTCTCTATAGCGCCAATGTATAAAACAATGGTTCGAGTGTGTTCTTTTCCTGGATGTTTCAACAGAGAGAAGTGTGTGAGATTTTGTGTGCGTTCTTCATCGCGGGACGCATCGGTGACTTTTCACAAACTACCACTACATGACCCAGAAAGACGGCTGTGGCTAATCGCTCTTCGTATGGATCTCAACTCCTCTGTTGAATCCCTCCGTGCAGTCCGGGCGCATGTACGCACCTTTGAGCTCGTGCACCCACTTCAGATGGGGTGCATGGTAACGTGAACGCGGCTTTGGGCACAGCGGCTACAATGAAGATTTTGGCAAAAAAATGGGTGTAAATGACGGCTTCTGGAGACTTGGATTACGCCGGACGAGCTGTGGAGCCATTTTACTTTTTTTTTTTGGTTGTTTTTTTTTACATTTTAAGACCTGCTTTTAAGAACAGCTTCAGTTGTTTAGGAGAATGCTGCAACGCTGTTTTGCTGTGAAGCTCCAGGACTGTTTTGTGGACTAAGAAACTTCACCCGACTTTCCATCGGCATGGGGGTGAGTAGATAATGACTGAATTTTCATTTTTGGGTGAATTATTCCTTTAAATAAATGTAAAAAAAAACAACCCAAAACATCCATGTACTTTTTGTCTCTCTCTCTGCCTCTCCTTCTCTTCCTCCAGGATAAAGTCATAAACTAATTGAGCGGCAGGCTGCTAACTGTCTTTCACAGTGTAATACAATCTGGTTGCAGTTCAGTTACAATAATGTGTAATCTGATTTCAATTACAATATGGCATAATCTGATTATACTTAAAAAGTTATAAACTTATTATTACAGTAATGTAACACCTGTAAGACTCTAAGGCATGTGTGTGTGTGTATGTGTGTGAGAGAGAGAGAGAGAGAGAGAGAGAGAGAGACTTACAAAGACAGAGAGACAGACATACACACACAGACAGGTAGACAGGGTGAGAGAGACAGTGAGGGAGGGGTAGAGAGAGAGCGACCAAAACACAGACATACAGGGAGAGAGAGAGAGTTTTTATACTTGTGGATGAGAACTTGATTAATTTCATTGGACCTGACCCCCTACAAATCCAATATAACTGTCTGCTAGCTACTTATACAGCAGTCCCTATGGTGTGTGTGAATATGCATGCATTTGTGTGTGTGTGCATGCACATGTGTGTTTTTCTTTGCGTGTCTTTGTCTGTGTGTGTGTGTGTACGCGCGTTTGTGTGAGTGTGTGTGCATGTCTGTCTTTGTGTGTGTTTGTCTGCCTGACAGTGTGTGTCTATTCAGTTAGTAGCCAATAGGCCAAACCTTAGGTCAAGGTGACTTGGTCAAGGTGACTTGGTGAATCAAAACAAACTAATTAGCTGCTAACCTAATTAGCGTGTCTAACAACGCAGGTAAAAAAAAAGAAAGAAAGAAAAAAAAACAAAACAACGAGCTCCCCTCCCCATGCCTCTCTCCTCCCATTCCTCTTAATGAAATCTGTGTCTCCTCTCTCTCCACTCTTCTCCTTATCATAATCAGTCTCTTCTGGGCATAGACTCAGAGTTTAACCTCTTCAAAGTCAATTTACCTCTCTCGCTCTGTCTCTTCCCTCTCCCTCTCTCTATTTTTCTGTCTCTCTACACCTCCCCCCCCCCCCCACACCCCACCCATTTTCTCTGTCTTGTTTTTTTCTTTCCCTCACTTTCTCTCCCCTGCAACCTCCAGCTCTCTCTGTCTAGCACTCGGCAGTCTCTCTCGCTCTCCTCCTCGGGGCCTGAGTGGAGGTGATATCACGAACAAATCTCTCCTCCTCTCCCCCTGCAGTCCTGGTGTTGACACAGCCTCACCACGCCAATCTTCTACCGGCCCATTTGCTGGCAGACTCGCTCACCAGGCTTTCCTTTGTGGTGTGAAGCTGGGAAGAAACACAGAAAGGGCGGCTAACCTATGTAAGAAAGGATTTAGTACAGGGCTGTTTAAACTTTTTGAGAGACTAGAGTACAGTAGGCTAGAGTATCGTTGAGTAGAGTAGGGAAGAGCAGAGTAGAAATGACCAAAGTAGAATACAATAGCATTGAATAGAGGCTGATAAAATAGTGAACAGATCAGAATTAAACAATGTAAAGTATTGTAGGCAAGAGTAAAATAGATTAAATAGTTAAAATAATATGAAATAGAATACAATCTAATTGAGTGCATTGGAAAAGGGAAAAAAAACAGCTGAGTGTAGTGTGGAATCTGATTTGTCAGTCTAAAGTTATAATCATCCAATAGTTGAATCAAGCAGAATGTGGTGTTTCAATATTAAATCAGATTTTTGGCATTTAAATAAACCTTTTCGGGACAATTGGTGTCAACAATAAACAAGGGTACATTTCCATCATTATACAGACATGATCATGAGAATATAAAATATAACCAGTTGGTTATCAGTTGTTTTCACTATACATAAGATAGTGAATAGGTTCATGCACTTTATCAGCAAAGCAGCCTTGCCTGGAATCATGAGAGGAAGGAAAGAAAAAGGATAGAGTTACTTTGTAGTTCAACTTACTTTGAAAAACGTAACTTGCAGATATGAGTGATGCAATAACCCCCCTTCCACACACACACACCCACACACCCACCCACTCACACACATCTTCCCACATCTCTGAACACACGCCTCATTCCTCAGACGTAGAGAGAGAGAGAGAGAGAGAGAGAGTCTGCAAAGTTTAATTTACAACATTTGATTCTGCTGTTTGAGCTTCATCTAAGGCACAGAACTGCAGCATCCAATCAGGAGTCAGTCAACATTCTAAGGGTGGCTTTTTATTATCTTAGATTACTCATATTATTATACTTGCTTATATTGAAATATTGTGTACACCATTTGGGATTGGGGGACAAAGAGGCAGAAAGAGAGAGGGAAGGGAAAAAGTAAAGAGAGACAGAGCGTGGAGCAGAGAAACAGAGAGTGAGACAGCGTAGCTTGTACCAGTTTCAGTCAGACATGCATGTGCCAATATGAGAACGGCTCATTGTGGATTCCACTGAGCATGAAAAAGATATTGGAGATCCTGTAAATTTATCAGGGATGGTGATATCTGTGCTGTGCTACATTATATTTCATTAACTGTTGTTACCAACTGCACTTGGTAATCTATTTTGTAATTTTGGAGAGATATAAAAAAAGGGCTTAGGAGCCACCTGGGGCTTTGAGCTGTAAGGAAAGAGGATATGGAGTATACAACAGTCTCAAAAAATCACAAACTCTGAAACACAGATTAAATATTGTGGACACGAATTACGAGAACATTACATTCCTCCATTTGCCACGTTAAAAAGTTAGCAAATGGTTAGGTTTAGTCAAGTAAAACAACTTGGGCTAAGGTTAGGTTTAGGCAACTAAAACTTTGGTTAAGGTTAGGCAACTTAAACAATTTGATTAAGGTTAGGGTTTTTAAGGTTAGGAAATTCAGAAGAAGTTCACTCACAGTAGAAAACCCAGTAGAACCCAGGTTGTCACTGAAGGCAAATGTTTACACTCATCCACCACACCAGCCACAACACTCTCACTTCCCACATGCTATTTCAATGTCAAACTACCACCTGTTTCTATTCTTGTCTCCTCCATGTAATCCTTTGGTGGTGGGAAAACATATTTTTCCTCACTTTTCATGCACATAGAACATATTTGCATTTTAAGACACCATGCTCATTTCACAAAACTTTGTTCGACCAGGCTTGGAGTGTAAATGTAAGCCGATGTGGGCATTAGGTGCAGGGTAGTGAAGGGGTAGTGTGGGTGAGGGCAGGTCTGGTCAGTCCTGAGAGCAGGTATAGAGGGGAGGTTTCAGGATGCTGGAAATTACTGTTGAGCCTTCTGGGGGTGTCATGGGCTCAACATATGTGCTGAGAGATGCCTCCTGGAAAGATATCCACACTCAATCCTCCCCTTTTCCTCTAACATCCAACCCATGTTATTGTGTATGTGATTAGTTTACTCTAGAGTCTAGACTATGGCAAAACAGGAAGTAGCTGACACAGGAATGTGGAAAATAAGGGGTTTAATATTACTGGTACAATGTCTTGACAATTCCACACCAAAATACAGTAAATTACAGTGCATCTCAGTTGGAATTTCACTCAACAAATAGACATGCCAAGACCAAAATTAGCTCAACTACACTTATTGGTTGCTTTTGGATGCAAATCATTTTGGTAATATTCTTCCTCGGAATCAAACTTCAAAAGAGTCTAAGCTTTCTTCAGGCTGAGAAGACTGAAAGACATCAGTCCAGCAGGTTGACATGTTTTAGGCACATGGTCTAACCTCTGAGGCTGACATGCTTTGGACAAAGGGTTTAATCTAGGAGGCTGTCATGCTCTATGCACATGGCCCATTAGTCCAGCCCAGTGGGGACCTTCACAGGGCCCTTCTAGTTTAGTCTAATTTAGCTAAGGTGATATGAAAGATGGGGAAAAAACTGTCCAGAAGAGTGAAAAAAAATCAAAATGGCCATAGTGTGCACCAAGACATGGTGAAGAGGTTTGTTCACGGAAAGAAATCACAAAAATGTTTTGGAATACTTTCCAGGAAATGGGGATTACGGTCAATTACATCATCAAAAACACCATGGAAACAAGATTGACTTCAACTTACATTCTTTGTCTTTCAACTCTTGAAAAGCATAGAAGTCCCCTCACACTTTATTATATATTAAAAACAGACAATGTTTCTGCCCTGTGGAGTCTTCATTATGTCTCAAACTGAATGCCAGTACACTGCCACTATGGATGATATCAGCAAGTCAGCTTGCTGGATTCACAAGTGCTTCCAATGTATACGTAATACTCAGAAAGGCTATATACTAGCCCAGCTGCATTGGGATAACGTTAGGAGAAAACACTGTTTGTCAGGAATCAACTAAATTCCACTTTGACTCACTACACGCATCAAAATTGTCTGAATAAGCCAATGTGTCATATCCTCAAACAAAGCAAAGTCACAACAAGAATTCTGGACACGTGACGGCTCCAGCATGGAGTTGTGCTTCAAAATAAAATCCACTTAGCACATTACAACAAGCACTGCATGTACACATTCAGTCAGCCGAGGGTCTAGTCCAAAACAACAACACCTCAACCTCAGCATCTCAAGAAAGTGTTGCTTGTTGTCAAATAACATGCTTTTTTTTGCTGTGCTCTCTCTGCATGCATACCACTCTCACCCCCATAGTTTCCTTGAATTCAGACAAGCAGCTGAACACGACCCTCTTAAAGGGCCAAAACACCATCATAAACCTTCTCCCTAATGCAGTGGTTCACAACTTCGTTCCTGTGGTTTTGAAAATCAGCAGCACTCTGGGTCCCAACTGCTCTAATGCTTTGGACTTCTGCTCTTTTTTACACTACAAAAACATTCCTCTTATATCCACCCCCTGAAAGCCACTTTGACCTTGTGCATGATTAGTCTAGTTATTTCATGCCTACTGGCTTTCCTTTTCATATGCAAGTGTAAATTGCTCACTAATAAATAGCAAAAGATCAGATTGGAACATGATTGTGGTGGACCACATGGGAGGTTAGTTATCCATGTCTCATATCGATCGCTATGGTGGTGTATTGACCCATGTTAGATTGTGCTTTTTAATCTGCTAAACAGACGGTGTTCAGCTCCATTACAACCCAGGCGTTCTCATCAAGTCTTGCAAATCTGGCACTATTTTAGCCGGGGATGGCATGAGCAGTGAGCTGAAATCAGACATCTTTGATTGGCTTGGAGCGTTCAGATGATAATCATAGTTCTGTAAAAACAATCATGGCAAATACTTCCTCTCCAGGCTGTCAGCATGGCACAGTTATGACGGTGCAAAAGCCTGCAAAGTAATTTTAAGCGTTTATATGGAATCATGCACCAGTGGAATTGAACAGATTTCTGGCCAGTAGTATTTATTTATTTTTATTTTTTTCAAGTTTGTCCTAATGTGGTCAGGGCAGTGCAGCATTAGTACATATTCAGCAGCTCATATAAGATATCTGTATGTCAGCCTGTTGGATATATTGTCCCTTAAGCACTGTGCATTGCAAAATGCGTTACACATGAACAAGCAAACAAGTGAAGATGGAACAAACAAGTGCTCCTCCCGAACATCTAGTAATGAATTTATTTGTATATGCAATTTGGTGTATGTATCTATCAATACATGTATGTTGTGTGTGTATACTTGCAGGTGTGTGTGTGTGTGTGTGTGTGTGTGTGTGTGTGTGCATATGCACGCTTGTGTGCATTTGTTTTGTATGTGTGAGTAAGTTATGTAATTAAACACACAAATCAGCACAATTAACTACAAAAAGACTTTTGCAACCACAGTGACATACTGTAAGCAGCCACCTGTTGCACTGCATCACAGTCTTTAGCTGATGTTAGATGTCTCAGTGCCTGTCCTCGGAGCAGGCTGGTTCAAGCCCAGCATTCATATACACTGGGTGCATATACATGGTGTTTGGTGCCCTTTTTCAGGGGCACTTCAGCACTCAAGCAACCCTTGATAGTGATGTACTCTAAGTTACAAAGCAAATAATGGCATGCTTTTCTGATGTTTTTATTTAGGGAATATGTGTTTTCTGTTTTCACTTGTTTCCAGTACCAGCACACACCACACACACTCACAAACAGACACACACACACACACGTAGCCCTGTCTAATCAACAAGTCTTTGAAAGGGTCATCAGCACATTACCATTAACTCACAATGTCTGTGTCTTTCTTTTGCCCCTCCCTAATTCTCTCTCTTCCCTTGTCTCTTTTTCCCTCTCTCTCTCTCTCTCTCTCCCCTCTCTCTCTCACACACACCACACACAGACACAGACACGCATACTCTCAGCTGCATTTCCTTATCTTCCAAAGACAAAGCCTGGGCGTTCAGAGTCGTTATTAATTTTGTAGGGCGACTTCAAACAACCGGCAACACTGATGTGTCTTTACTGTTAACATTTCATTCCACATTCAGACGCCTCGTCACTTTTATATGAAGTTCATTTATGAAGTCTGTGTTCATTAAAGGAGGCCTATCTCTATCGCTCTGAGACTGTGACATTCTCTGCCCCCTAAACTTTAGATTTTAGTTTTTGTGATGTTGGTTGGATGGCACATTTCCACAGAGAGAGAGAGAGAGAGAGAGAGAGAGAGAGAGAGAGAGAGAGAGAGAGAGAGAGAGAGAGAAACAGTGACTGTGTCCAAACACTTCGCTATACATAGGATATGATGTCGCAATGTCACTTAACCCTTGCTTTTAATGTAAATTATGCCATTAAAGTTATGGCATTAAATTTTTATTTGAATAACTGTTTAGCCTAGATTAAAGTAATATTCCACAATATTTTCA
>NW_027281306.1:0-67208 GCF_046629955.1 Centroberyx affinis
TTGATGACTTAATTAACTGTAAATGGAAAGATCTGGTAAATGAAATATATGCAATGGAAAAAATAACTATGAGAATCAGGAATCAAGTCCATGTTTTTGAGGAAAGATGGGAACATGGGAGAAGAACAAAGAGTGTACAGTAATTAGCTTGATGGATGAAATGTGTGAGCACATTTTGATATTAAGTTAAACTTCTCATATATAAATATTGTACATTGCTTATCTAGACTGAAATTATTTATCCTCCAATTTTTTACATACTCTAGCTATTTGGTAATGTATCCTATTATCTGCTATTAAAACTAATGTATTAATGTTATGATTTAGTATTATTCTTTATTTTGAACGTGTATTTTATTTATTATTATGTATTTATTATTCTTTAATGTCTTACTTGGTTATTATGCTTTGTTATTCTTGTTTCATTATTTGTATATAAATCAAAAAAAAAAAAGATTTCAGTGCAGCAGAAGAAAATGTTTCCATGTCTCAGGATCAGACTGCAAACAAACAGCAAACTAGAGTTTTGGTTTCATTTTTCTCGTTTTGGGAGAAACGGGTCGGGTCTTATTCCTCAGAATGGGATAAAGAAAATGAAGAAAGTGGAATCTGTTTTAGTGTTTGTCGATGTCTGTTCATCTTTTAGCACGGTTCAGTCATGGAGAAAGTGCTGGGATCAAAACTGTTAACGGTTATTCAAGGGCAACAGTGCTATGCTACAAAAATAATAATAAATAAAGATAAAATCCTCAGTGAAGAGACCGAGTCAAGTCATTCAGAAAGTCAAGTCATTTATCTTTACTCAGCATCTTTCAAGTAAACTTCCTCCTCACAGCAGTTTGTCTTCAGAGTAATTTATCATCAGCTTTCCTCTGCGTTCAATATCTTCTCCAGAGGAAGAGAGGAAAACCATCGTTCCAACACAAGATGTAAGAGAAAACTTTTGTTGAACATCTTTGTCTCAGTTTCATTTCAGAGGAGCCAAAGTTTTCAGTCACCTCCCCCCCTCATCTCTTTGATCTCACACCCAATCTGTTTAAAAAAAAAACTGTCAAACAGAATTTATTTCACAATCATCATGTTTTTTGCGGTGATCATACTGCTGTCTCTTTTTTGGTATAATTAATTACTTCATTAACTAATCTTTTCCTTTTTTGTTGTTGTTGTTTTCTCTCTTTATCCCTTTACTCTGCTTTTCCTTTTCTTTTCTTTTCGGTTTCTTTTAATATTCTTTTACTTATTTTCTATTTTTCCCCCTATTTATTTATTTAACAGTATTACTTTACCTATTGATGTGTTCATATTGGTTTGTTCTTTCTAAACTGTTTTTGGGGTTTTATTACACTATATTGTAATGCACATGCTCTTTATGATGTTGGTATACATTATGGATATTTTGTTTGAATTACTCTTTTGTACTAAAGAAATAAAAATTATTTTTTTTTTAATTTAAAGAATGTTATGAAGTGTTGAGTTGAGGCTCTGTCACACCGACCAACTCCTCTGTATTTTTGTTTCCGTATCGCTTCACATCACATCAGGTGCTTTACGTTGAAAACGTGACCCCCCCCCCCCCCCTCCACACACACACACACACACACACACACACACACACACACACACACACACACACACACACACACACACACACACACACACTCTGACAGACAGCAGCAGATGGAAAGGCTTAAATGTCAGACCTGTTGACTGCAACAGAATAGCTGTGTTAAAGTGGGGCTGCTGGAGCTCATGGCCTATTTCCACTTGCTTGAATCTATAATATAATGTATATAATAATATAATATATCTATACTGAACAAAAATATAAATGCAACAATTTTAAAGATTTGACTTGGTCACACTCTCAATTAAGAGAAATTCTGGGCCAAAGGAGAAACGAGAAAACAAAGTTGAGTACAAGATTTGAGAGAAATAAGCTTTAACGTGGAAAAATTATGGGATTAAAACTTTACATGTTGCATTTATATTTTTGTTCAGTATATAAAGCAGCTCCACCACAATGTTCCTTAAAAACCAGACTTTTAAGACCAGACTTCTTTTGGTTTGGTAAAAGGGACCAAAACAAAACAATCTGGGAAACAGACTGAGGCTTCAGTGTGATGAGAAGAAGCTTCCAGTTGTCCCAGTATGTAAAACACTGTGCTGTTATATTTCTCCAGACTATAGATCCAGGTCTATCTGAATCTGTTCTGGGCCGGGTTCAGGTGTCCCGCTGCTGGAGGACGACAGACTCCTTCAGCAGCGGGACAGGACAGGAGCGCCACCTGCTGGACAGCTGTGGACACACAGGCTGTTCCTGAAGGGAAGCGTCTGATTGGCTGAGCAGGTGTCCTTAGGCTCAATTCAAGAATGACCTCATCGATTCCAATTCAACTGAGGAATTGGAATTTCAGGAAGTTTAATTCAATGACATTCTGTGAATTTGTTTTTTTGTTTTTTCTTCCCACATATGTGAGATTACACATAGTGTTATACTGTATATTATCAATACTGAATATCATAAAATGTAAAAGGAACCTTTCAGGTGGGATTTGATGCAGAACATGTAATCATGATCCATACATTATGATCACAGGTGGATAGTAACTAAGTACATTTACTCAAATACTGTACTTAAGTAGGCTACAATTTTGAGGTACTTGTACTTTACTTGAGTATTACCATTTCATGCTACTTTATACTTCTTCTCCACTACATTTCAGAGGGAAATATTGTACTTTTTACTCCACTACCTTTATTTGATAACTTAAGTTACTAGTTACTTTGCAGATTCAGATTATTAATACAAAATATCATTAACTAATAAATTGTGACGTATTATTATAGATTACTGTAAGATACCCAGCAGTATATAAAGTAGTGGAAATCAGCCCCACCTTTTCCAGCTGCAACATTAAAGTGATGCTTACACATTAATGCATCAATAATTATAATTCAATAATATAATATATACTGTATTATTCTGAAATGGGCCATTCTGCATAATGAGTACTTTTACTTTTGTTGCTTTAAGTACATTTTCATGCTAATACTTTTGTACTTTTACTTAAGTAACATTTTGAATGCAGGACTTCTACTTCTAACAGAGTATTTTTATACTGTGGTATTTCTACTTTTACTTAAGTAAAAGATCTGAGTACTTCTTCCTCCACTGTTTATGATTGAATTGTTTAGTGAGTCAAGACAAACTCTCTTAGAAGTGGAATTTCACCGTATTTCATGGATTTCAGTTCTGTTTCCTGTCATTCCAATTCAATTCACATTCTGTGTCCTTACAGCTGGGAGACTTTATTCACACTGCAGGAGCTAAGCTGGAGGTGTATGGCCCCAAACCCTGAGGTGTGTGTGTGTGTGTGTGTGTGTCTTATGACTATGACTGATTCTTTATACTTGTGAAATAGATGGGTGTTATGGGATGCATTGTTGTCAAGTACTATGCTGAACTATGTCTCTGTTTTTTACTATGTCTAAACTTATTTATAGATATATTCAAATTGTGTATTTTACATTGCTGTAATGATTTTTTGTAATATGCTGCCTGGAGAATGTGACTTTTCAAGCCCCTGGAGGGTTTTTAGGCATTTCTCCTTCACATTCACTTGCAAATTATACAGTAGGTCTATACTGTATCCTTTTCTTTTCTTTTTTGTATATGTGTGACTAAAGAAACGAAACGATGGGCACACACCCATGAAACTGATTTAATCAGTGATCTGCATTAGCAATCAAACACTATGGAAAACTGGATTAAGGAAGAAGACTCCTCATGTTACAGAGTCTACCTTCACCCTGCTGCTCTGATACTAACAGCTGCTGTGGACTGGAGTGTTGTAGTTTCAGTTAGCAGTGTGACTTTATGTTTCTGACAGGCTACAGGATGCAGCTGTCTGGCAGTGTGTTGGTTCTGCCTGATAAGCACCTTGTCTGGAAGACTAGATTAGATTAGCCTTTATTGTCTCCCTTAGGAGAAATTTGTCTTGGGCATTCGAGAGAACACAGGAGACGTAACGGCACACAGCCTCTCCATATACACACAATATATCCGTTTACATGTACAATCAAACTACAGTTAGCATTCAGTAACACACACAGATCCATATACACCAGAATATACACACCAACAATATTGCACAGATGCCCTACATCAAGATATTGCACGTTCCCCCCAATAAAAGCCACAACGCCCCCCCCCCACCACACCACACACCCCCACACTTCATCTCTTACTGTTCAGTAGTTTGATTGATAGTGGAACTATAAGGAAAATGTATACCTGTTCAACAAGACAACCATAACATTAGAAGGCATCATTTGCATCAGAGTGAAAAGTTAATCAGTTCTTCCTTGTCCCATGACTTTCCGAACCACCAACTGTCTGCAAATCCATTCACAACTTTTTGAGAAATCCTGCTAACAGACAGACAGACAAACAAACAGAC
The DNA here is from genome assembly GCF_046629955.1 of Centroberyx affinis. Classification (NCBI taxonomy): domain Eukaryota; kingdom Metazoa; phylum Chordata; class Actinopteri; order Beryciformes; family Berycidae; genus Centroberyx; species Centroberyx affinis. Next base: position 4,461 of record NW_027281306.1, read on the forward strand.
AGACAAACAGACAAACAGACAAACAAACAGACAAACAAACAAACAGACAGACAAACAGACAAACAAACAGACAAACAGACAACAGACAAACAAACAGACAAACAGACAACAGACGCAATGTGGCGAAAACAAAACCACCGTCCGGCTCCGTTAGCGGAGGTAAGCTAGCTGTTAGCCAACAAAACACCTGGAATACATTTCTTACCTTATAAAACTTTACTAAATCATTCTCACAGCCTTGTCGCCGTCCGAGCTCCGGATCACAGGTGAGTTAATTAGCTCTGTTACCATGGAGACCCACCTGGCCGAGAGCAGCGCGTGCCCCTTCACTATCCGGCTCGCGCTGAAAGCACAAACCTTTCTATTACTTCTTCTACTAACACTCTACTAATATTTCCTGTTTCAACTTTTTAACACTTAATCATTTTAATTTTAACACTTTAATTCTTAGTGGCAAAACGAACTGCTACGAAAATTTGAACTGCTGCACAGACTGGCTCCAACACAATGCAAACTGAAATAGATTTTAAAAGGACGCTGCAGCAAACCCAAGTCCCTTTAGAGATATTATTACTACTAAAACACCATGAAACACAATATGGACGTTATAAGTCACTCTGAGCAATACAAATATTAGAACTTCATAGTGATTTTTCGGTGATTCATAGCGATTATTTATATCCCTTGAAACTTGCTTGTTTTGCATTTTATTGGCTGTAAATGAACTTGTCATCTTCTGTGTCTTCATGTTTATAGATAAGAATTTTGTGTGATAAACATGAATGAGTTTGCCCTGAAAAGCCTACATTTGGTTCATGTTGTGGAGACTGGGCTGCTAATGGCTGACTAGACGATCTTTGGTTGCTGTGCGCCACCTAGCGGCAGCACAGACTGGTGGTTGGTGACTGGAGGTCAGTCCGGCTCGGGGTCGCTCTGCAGTGTGGTCATTGGTCAAGTCCCCCACCAATCAAATGATTCACTGCCTTATATGGCCTGGGTTCAAATCCTGAGTCACCAGGTTCTACTCCTGCCTGTGGTGATGGAAATGTGTTTGTGTGTCTCAGAGATGGCGATGTGTTCAGGTTCCTCAATCATGGAATCACTTGTTCCCTATATCAGTGGTTCTCAACATGGGGTCCAGGGGCCACCAGGGGTCCTTGAGGGGGTTCCAAGGGGTCCCGAGGAAATTGATGAATTGTTTCACTTCACCATTATTACATTTACAAGAAGTTAACACAGTTAGAGAATGCAGAAGAATGACTGTTTTGATCATAGTTTCTCTGTTATCGCTCTACCTACAATACAGATAGTAATGGGATTCTGGACAAAATCATAGCTGACAATAAAAATAATCTCAGATTTGAGACAGAATCTTATGAAATGGGGGTCTGTGGCTCTGATGTGAACTAAATTAAGGGTCTGTGATATGAAAAAGGTTGAGAATCGCTGCCCTATATGGCCTCGGTTCAAACTCCGCCTCATATGGTCCTGTTCGCTATCTTGGATTCATCCTTTGTTGGCTAATATGGAATTGCATAGTAATTTCGCTGTCGGTTCAATGCCAACATTTCCCTCTCAAGCGGACTCCTGACTTGGACTGTCTGTGTTTGGAGCCTTCAGTTTTGCACATGAAATATCTGGATGTGCCTAATACAAAGTGGAACTGTCAATCAAGGTATGAGCCAAGCTGAGCCAGCTTATTCACTGCTGACTCTTATCATTCATGCAAAAAACTGGACACAAATGATCACAACACAGACATCTGGTAGTGCTGATAATCATGCTTTATTAAATCAATAATGGATAAAACTCAAGGAGGTTGCGAAAATAGTTAACGCTACATTCTAATTTCAATCAAAACCAAAGCGCAGGGCGAACCGCTTTAACACGCCTTCCTCTCCTTCTTTAACACAGCAGGTTTTGTGGCTGTGGTCCGTCTGCTTGGCGACGCCCCGCTGACTGACAGGTGGTTTCTAAAGCTAACACACAAACACACTGCAGACCTCCGAGAGATGGCTCTGCCTCTGCAAACAAGCACAGGATGGACTCTAATGTTTAAAGGCCAGGTGATGGAACGTCTGAGAGCCCAGACAGGTGGTCGTTTGCCAGAAACAGAGCACAAAACAAAAAAAACTTCTGCTCAGGGAGTGCAGGCCGCTCGCACTGTGAGCATGTCATTAAAATGGTGGTATGACATAGTCAGTCAGAGCACAAGGCCCAGTCGTCCTGCTTACATGAGGGTAAGATGCAAACAGCACTCAGGGTCTTATGCTCATGTTACAATTCATAGGAGTATTGTAATAGCACTGCTTTTACTCACATGCAGTGCGTAATATTGTGTCTCTGATTTAGTAAACTTCAACAGGGAGCCTCTCTACCTGTTGAGGCAATCTTAAGACTTCAACTTATCGTTGAGGCACAGTGTTTAGTTTCTAAGTTTAACAGGGTATTCGTTTCATGTGAAACTTTCTCCTTTTAAACATTCAGTTTCATTTGTTTCAGTTAATATTGTCATAAATAACAATGCATACATTTTCCATAACCGTTAAATTCGGCTATATACATTATGTACATGTCACAGAAAAATGGATCAAAAATCCTAAGTCATAATTATCCAATATGGCACATTTTATAACAACTTTAGACTTTAGTCTAGTTTGGCATAAATTAATGTCAAGTTTGGTATAAAAATAGTTCATATTTACAAGAACAGAAATCCAGGTCTTTATCAAGTAAGATTATTTTGCTCAATTAATAAATAAAAAGGCATGGAAGAAGGGAAAAGGGGAAGATAGAGATTAGAAGATTAGGCTGTTTCTTTTTTTTTTTACATTGATCGAATACTAATGTGAACGGTTGCTGTGTCAGATCCGAGCTCGTTGGACAGTTTGAGTGTGTAGGTTCCAGCATCCTCTGGCTTCACCCCGGTGATAATGAGGGTGGTGAGGTCCTCTGTGGTCTCGATGTGGAAGCGGCCGCCAGCCGTCACCTCGATGGTTCTGCCGGCGCGTGACCACTCGATGTGTTTAGCGTCACCGGAGAAGGCGCAGGCCACTGTCAGGACTTTGCCTGGTTCGATGCTGATGTCCTCCGGCAGAGCCTCGATTCTGGGAGCAGAACCTGGAAATGGAATAGAACAATAGAACATATAAGTCAATGCAAACCATAGCTCATTATAATAGTTGACGTTACTGAGATCTAAATCAAAGTTACGATTTTAAATGTATATCCTTATAATAGTTACGGTCTGTCTTACCGATAGCTCTGAATGAGGATCCCTCCAGGTGGGAGGCCATCTCAGTGAGGCTGCTGGAGCTCATGGCGTACGTCTCTGATGTCATGGAGGACATGCTGGACATGGACATTGTCTCAAACTTCATCTCAGCCGCCATGCTGCTTAAGGAGCTGGACTCCATCATGGATGACATCATGGCCTGCTGGGCGGAGGAGGACAAGGAGGAGGAGGACCTCTCCTCCGTCATGTGGATTTCTTTCTTCATCATGGATGACGACTCCTTGTGGCTCATCATCATGGATCCTGGAGAGGGAGAAGATGGCAATGTTAGAGATATAATCCTTTAGAATGACATCTGGGTTAATGTTATGTTACGGTTTTGAAAACACAGCAGCTTTGGCAAAGTCAAACCTAATGAGAGTATTGTCTTTATATTTTGAACATGCAATAAATCTGCCTTGACTGAATCTTTTAGGCAGGCTCTCACCTTTAAGTGCCAGTTGCTGCTCGTGGTAGGCTGTGACCTTCATACGGATGGACTGGAACACCTGTCCAGTGAAGGAGAAGGATGATTTGGAGACGCCTCCCTCTGAAGTCATCTCACAGGTGTACTCTCCCTGGTCGCTGTCCGCCAATTCGTGGATCAGGAGGCTGCAGGAGCCCTCAGAATAGTGCATCTCAAAGTGGCTGCTCTGGGACAGCCTCCTCCCGTTTACGTACCACACCACCTCCCTCACGCTGCTCTCACAGGTGCAGGACATCCTCACCGTGTCCTCGCAGGCCGAGGCCACTAGCTGGCTCAGGACCCTGGGAGGTTTGGGGATTGGGGATTTGACGGTAGGGGGAGACACGACCCTCTTGGGAGACATGATGGGAGGAGGGGACTTCATCCTAGGGGGTGACTTGAGTCCCTCAGGCTCGGGGGATTTCAAGGCCCTCGGTGACTTGAGGCCAGACGGTTCTGGAGACTTGATGCCTTTTGGTGATTTGATTCCAGCAGGCTCCGGGGACTTCACTCCTTTTGGTGTTTTGATTCCTGCAGGCTCTGGTGATTTGACACCCCGTGGTGATTTAATTCCTTCAGGTTCAGGCGACTTGATTCTCTGAGGTGATTTGATTCCAGGAGGAGAGGTGATGGGTTCAGGAGACTTGATGCCCCTTGGAGACTTGATTCCCTCAGGTTCAGGGGACTTGACGCCTGGAGTTGGTGATTTTACACCGGGTGCTGGAGAGGTCACAGAGGGCTCAGGAGACTTGACGCCCTTTGGAGATTTAATTCCCTCTGGTTCAGGAGACTTTACACTCGGTGTGGGCGACTTAACACCTGGGGTAGGTGATTTCAAACTCGGAGTGGGTGACTTCACACCTGGAGCAGGAGATGTTACACTTGGTTCAGGGGACTTAACACTCGGAGCTGGTGATTTGATTGAAGGCTCAGGGGATTTTACAGAGGGTTCCGGTGACTTGACACTAGGGACAGGAGAAGTCACAGAGGGAGCAGGTGATGTGACTGTAGGCTCAGGTGACTTCACACTAGGAGTGGGTGACTTCACAGATGGCTCAGGGGACTTCAGAGCCTTCACCTCCTGTTTGGGAGCAGGTCTGCGGATGGTCAGGGTGAAGCGAGCCTCCTGTCTGCCCTCTGAGTTCTCAACCACCAGCAGGTAGTTGCCCTCATCAGAAGATGTCACAGAGGAGATCTCCAGACTGGACTTGTACTGGGTGGTAGTTACCTGGATGCGGTGAGAGGACACAAGGGTTCTGCTCTCATGCATCCATGTCACACTGGGTGCAGGCTCCCCATCGATATCACAGGAGAAGTGGGCCGTCTCTCCCTCTGCTACTGTCACAGAGTGGGGCTTGGTGAGGATCCTGGCTGGAAGAGTAGGCTTCACCTTACGGACAGAAACCTCCTCAGCAGCAGCAGAGGACTTCAGTTTAGCCTCAGATGTGGAGTGTTTCTCAGTCAGAGAGAACTTGTCAGAGGAAGCGGAGGAGTAGGAAGCAGATGACAGGTACTCGGCAGAGGCGTACTTGATGGATGTGTCATACCTCTCTGCAGAGGAGTATCTCTCAGAGGAGGCTGCATATCTGTCACGTGTAACAACTTCTCGTGTCTCAGTTACCTTGGACTTGCTCTCCTCTACTGCAAAGTGGGTCTCGGAGGCATAGCCAGCCTTGAAATGGCTGGTGTGGTAGTGGTCTACGCGAGTGATTTCAGGGACATATGGTTTAGTAACTTCCTCATCCCTGCGGCGAGATGAGTAGGTGGTGAACTCCCCACCTGACACATCCAGGGTGCCGTAGTCAGAAGCTTCTCCCTTGGAGTTGGAGCATACACAGCGGTACGTGCCACTGTCTTCTGCCTGGCAGTCTAGGATGGTAATGGACAAAACACCACTCATGTTGGTGAAGATATACTTCTCGCTGCTCTCAGAGATCACAATTCCGTTGTGGAACCACTGGATCTCGGCCTCGGGCTTGGCCTGGACATTCAGGGTGAATTTGGTGTCCTGGCCGGTCGGTACGCGGTGAGAGCGCATCCTGACGGTGACACGGGGTGCGTGGTCCAGGCTGAAAGGTGTCTGGCTAACCACCTGGTATTTCCTCTCTGACTTCAGAGCAGCCTTCCTGGCCTCGTAGCGGGACATGATGTCAAAGCGGGCAGACCTCTCAAACCTGGAGGAGGAGCGGGAGGACCTCTCGACCGACCTGATGGGGCTGGGAGAGCGGGGACGGGTCCTCTCTGGGGTGGGGGACCTCCTCTCCACGACTTCTCCCTCCATCTCCACAGCAGGCCGGGCGCGTGGCGGTCTGATGAGCTCAGAGACAGGACGCATCAGCTCGATGTATGTGGGAGACAGAGATCTTCTCCTCCTCATATACTGAGAGAGAGTACGTTTCTTCTTTGTCTCAGCAACCTCGACAACCTCCTGCCTGACAACCTGCCTTCTCTCTTCCTGTTCCATGGCACGCCGCTCAAAGCGGACAGGGCTGCCAGCAGGAGAGGCAGAAAAGCCAAGCTCCAGCTCATCCTCCAACATCATTCTCTCCTCCTCTGTTCTCCTCATGGAAAGGTAGTCATCAACCGGCATCATCAGCTCTTCGTCGCTCAGGTCTCCCAGAGATCTCCTCCTGGATCTGAAGGAGGCCTCAGATTCAGGGGAGGGTGAACGGCGAGCAGGTCTGACTGTCTCCAGGTCGTCCAGAGTGAGTTTAGGAATGCGCCATCTTGGCCTGTACTGGTCAGTGATTCTGGGAAGGGGCATGACATAGAACTGCTCCCACCTGGACAGGCGGATGCGTCTCTGTCTCTTCTGCACAATCCTCTCCATCCTCTCTGGAATCTCATACTGGTCTCTCAGCTTCCTGTACCACTTCATGTCAGAGAGAGGCACAAACTGTTTGATGGCTTTGTCCTCATCCAGAGCGGTGGGGTCATGAACCACAGGCTCTGGGATCTCATATGGCATAAAGATCCTCCTCTCCTCCTCCAACTTCTTGGTCTCTGACTTCTCCACTGTGATATCAAACTCACCCTCAACATTCTTGGTGCTCACTGCAGGTTTGTAGATATCTGCAGCAAATTTGAGAGCCTCTTGGGCAGTGGGATTTAGAGGGACCATCTCCTCTGTGGCAGCAATATGCTGAGCCATCTTGTTAGTCTTCTCAATCTGTTTCTGGACGTGTCTGTATTTCTCCTCCTCACTCTTGTACTCCCTCCTGGTGTAAGTAAGGCGGTCCACCTTCAGTGTAGCCTGGCAGCTTGAAGAGCCAGCAGAGTTGGTTGCAGTGACCTTGTAAACACCAGCATCCTCAAGCAGAGTCTCCCTGATGTGCAGGACATGGTAGTCAATGTCTTCCTGTATGACTGTGGTCTTGTGACCGAACTGCAGTGGGTGGCCATCCTTCTCCCATTTTAAAGTAGGAGAGGGGATTCCTGACACCCTGAGGTCGAAGCGGACACTGTGTCCCTCTACACACTCAACGTTAGCCAGCAGGCGCTTGAACATGGGTCTCATGCTGTCCTCCATTACAGGATGAGGGGTCACAGTGAGACGGGCCTTGCAACTGTCTTCTCCAAACTTGTTGTGGGCCATGACGGTGTATTCAGCATCATCATCCGTGTCCAGGTTGTGGATCATCAGCTGGTATAGACCCTTATCGCTGGTGAAGGTGTACTTGCTGTCATTGTCGCCTGGTTTAATTCTCTGTCCGTTCTTCAGCCATGCTACATGAGGCTCGGGGTGGACGGTGATAGTGACACCGAAGCGCACATCCTCACCTATGTAAGCAGCGCGATTGTAGAGAGGCAGAGTGAACTCTGGTGGCCTCTGCAGTAGCTTAGACTTGTCAACCCTCCTCCTCAGTTTCTTGATGGAACGGCTGACATAGTGCTCCCTGATGCTCCTCACTGTCTCAACAAACAGCTCTCCATAGGCACTGTCCTCTCCATCATCACTCACCACCTTGCATCTGTACACACCATCATCACTCTCTTCAATGTCCTTCACGTAGATGCTGGCAAAGCCATTACTGAAGGCAATCTCATACTTGGGGCTTGGGTGCAGCTGACGGTTACCAAAGTACCATGTCACCTGTGTGCTCTTGTCATAGTTGGCGATGCTGCAGGTGAATCTGACGTGTCCACCTTCCTCAGCTGAGCCATGCATGACGGGACCAGTGCGCAGGCCGTGGTACTCGGTTCCAATCTTCACTTTACCCACAGCCAGTCCTCTCTGGTTCTTGAAAGCGCCGCCATAGGCCACACGAGCTGCTGAGACAATAGTGTCAGTCCTCTTTACCAGAGTCTGGTAGTACCTTCTGTGTCTCAGTGTCTTGATGATCTTGCAGCTGATGTTCTCAATCTTCATCTTAAGCCAAGGGTGCTCCAGAGCCTCATGGGCTGTCATACGGAGTTTCCTGTCCTTGATCAGAAGTCTGTCCACAAAGTCCATAGCCTCCAGGCTGGTGTCCTTGAACGCCTCACTGTCGAAGACATACTCACAGTTAGAGATGTTCTCAATCATCTTAGTAGTGGACTCTGCAGCGAAGGGATTGAGGCCACTGAGCAGGACGTAGGCCATCACACCGACAGACCACATATCAGTGGCGGTGGTGACCAGGTCGTGGCGGTGGACCTCAGGGGCGCAGTACTCTGGAGCCGAGAACAACACTCTGATGTTCTCCCCTGGCACCAGCAGCCTAGCCTGGCCCATCTCAATGATCTTCAGTTCAGTGCTTCTCCTTGTTGTGTAGACAATGTTGTCAGGGCGGATATCAAAGTGGCCAAAGTTGTTGCTGTGTAAGAACTTGAGTGCAGTGCAGACTTGTCTCAGGTAGCGGACAATCTCCTGCTCTGTAAGCTCAAAGTTGCCGGTGCCAAGGCGCTCAAAGATGTCAACTCCAGAAATGAACTCAAAGATCAGGATGATCTCCTCCATGCTCTCGAAGTATTCGTGCAGGTAGATCATGTTCTTGTGCCTGGCCAAGTTGAGGGCCTCAATTTCCCTGAGGACCAGCTCACGGTCAGTTCCTCTGACCTTGATGAATTTGGCCATGAAGGTCTTCTTGGTGGCAATCTCCACGCAGCGGTGGACAACTCCAAACTGGCAGCGAGAGAGCTCCTCAGAGATGATGTATTTAGAAGACAGCTCCTTGACCTTATAGAATAGAGCCTCCTCCTTGGTGATCTCTCTGGTCTCATCCACTTCCTCATCATAGTTCCTAATCACAGACGTGTCCTCCTTTGTGGTGATGGGCTCGGTTGGATCGGAGGGAGGGCTCAGTCCGAACTGGTTCTCGGCGATGACACGGAACTGGTACTTGGTCTTTCCAAACACATTGATGATGGTGTAGCTGCAGCCAGTGGTCTGGCCAGCACGGATCCAACTGTCAGCAGTAGTGGGACACTTCTCCACAGTGTAGCTGATGATGTCGCTTCCGCCATCGTTGGCAGGGGGCTCCCAGGTCAGAGTGATGGAGTCCCGGGTGATGTCGCCGACCTTGATACCCTTGGGAGCCTCAGGCACGTCAGCCACATCCACCTCGATGGTTTGCTTGTCCATTCCGAACCTGTTCTTGGCGGTGACGATGTAGTAGCCAGTATCCTTCCTCTGGACTCCCTTCTGGAAGACCAGGGAGGTGAAGGACCTGGTGGTGATGACTTGGAAGTAAGGAGAATTGGAGAGGATCTCCTGGCCCTTCTGCCAGGTGATTGCTGGTTCAGGTTTGCCAGTGATGGGGATCTTGATGGTGATGATATCGCCACGGACAGCGTGGACTGCTCCCATTCCCTGGAGCTCCTTGGGCAGGTGGATCTTTGCAGGAACTGGAAGGAAAACATTTGAAATAATATAACATTAGTTGAGTTTTAATAACAATACTTAATAAAATAAGTGTTTACTGACTAAATATGGTATTTTACAACTGAATAAATAATAACCAAAAATAAATTCAGCAATGCCGTGGAAAATAATTACTAGTCATCTCCAATATTCAAATTCAAAGCTGTAAAGAGTTGTTCCTGCTGCAGGTACCATTCAATGGATTATAGAACACATGAAAGATACATGTTTTGCAATACTAAATTATATTATCATATCTAGTTATGGCTTACCTTCCACATCCAGGTTGGCTGTTGTGGAGATGGATCCTTTAGAGTTGGTAGCTCTGACTTGGTAGATGGTGGCGTCGGTCTCGTCAGCAGCAGTGATGACCAGCTGGTAGTAGCCTCCCTTGAACTCCTGGGCTTTGATCTTGGTTCCATCTGCCAGGATCTCCTTTCCACTGCGGTACCATTTCACCACAGGCTTGGGGTGTCCCACCACCTTGTCATAAGAATAATAACCTTGTAAATAAACTTTATTTGTATAGCATCTGTTATTTAATGAACAAGAACTAAATGTATTGAATAAAGTAAATGTAAATAATGGCTTTTGTATTGACATGAAGTAAATCTAGTGTTTTGGAATGAAGCAACTGTGTTTCACAGCAGGCAAATAACTGAAATCAAACCAAACGTAGTGTAGATAAAGCACCTTAGTGACAAAGGTGGCATTGGCGTGGTATTTCACGGTCATGTCCCTGATCTCGTCCCTGAATGTGGGAGCACGAGGAGTCTGGTCCGACTTGGGGATAACTGGTGCAGAGATCTCGCTCCAGTCGCTCTCGCCTCCGATGTTCTCACACTTGACGCGGAACTCGTACTCGAAGCCCTCAATCAGACTCTTGACCTCGTAGTTGGTCTCCTGGATCTTCTTGGTGGTCACTGACATCCATTTGTTCTGCTTCTTCTCACGTTTCTCCAGGTAGTAGTTGGAGATTTTAGCTCCTCCGTCGCTGCTTGGAGGCTTCCAGCAGACAACGCAGGAGTCCTTGGTGGAGCTGGTGATGAAGGGCTGCTGAGGGATGCCAGGTTTTTCTGAGAAACAAACAGGAATGGTATTATAATGCTCTCTGTGTTAGTTGAAAGATGTTAGTAAAGTTGATGTGATATAGCATGGTGTAATGAGCAACATCCTACCATTAACCTTCCAACAAAATACAATTTATACACTAAAAGTCATTCCAACAGTAAAAATCGGACAGCCGCCCCACCACTCACCGAATGGACTCTTGATGATGAGGACGGAGGGGATCTCCAGAGGCTCGCTCACTCCATACTGGTTCTGGGCGGAGACTCTGAAGTAGTAGCCGGCGTTCTCGATCAGGTTGGGGACGCGGCAGGTGGTGCCGGAGATGGAGGAGGACACCAGGTGCCACTGTTCTCCCTCCTTGGCCTCACGCTTCTCCACAATGTAGTTGGTGATCATGGAGCCTCCGTCGTCCTTGGGAGCCTTCCAGCTGATGATGACGGAGCTCTTCAGCAGCGCGTCAACAACGATGGGGCCCTCAGGGATGCATGGCTTATCTGGATGGACACAGAGAGAGTGGGAAGAAACGTGAGTGAAAGGTCTCCTCATTATCCAGACATAGGAATATTTATTAATTGATTACAAACTTGGGAACACATTTACCATGTATTATTAATAACATAAAAACATTTACAAATGTGAGATTATTCAAACTACTACTAACAGACAGTAGTAATAGTTATAGTTAGACAGTTATCAAGAGACTACAGAGCTGCAGCAGATCCACCAGAGCAGCTTCAAGTGGCAATTGTAAAGTTTCATTCTGCAAAACATCTTTTGCTCAGACAGCATTTTCTGTGAAAGGAGCAAAGTCCTGGAACTCGCTACCTGATCACTTGAAATCTGCTGCAAACTTCACACCACTTTTAAGAGAGCTACCAAATCCTGGTTAATTCAGCAACAAACTTGTACTCATGTCTAGTTTTCTGCAGTTATGTTACTACTAAATGTGTATTTTATGGTATCTTGTTGTACTCAGTTTACCTTTTTTTTTTTTTACTCCTTCCTTCTTTCTTTCCTTTTTTTTTTTTTTACCTTGTGCTCTATTGTATCTTGCTGTACTCGGTTTACCTTCTTTTTACCTCACTGTTTTAATCTCTTATTTTCACAAAAGCCCTTCTAGGGACGGGTGTTGCAAATTAGCATCCGCTATAAACACTATGACACTTGCATCAGATAGATGTTTTCAGTTTGGCTATGTATACTGTATCTCCTTATCAAATAAACCATAAATAAATAAATAAATAAATAAATAATAAGATACCTTGGATTTCAACACGCAGCACAGTGTCGATGGTTCCGTAGACGTTGCTGAGCTGCACCTTGTAGCGACCGGCGTTGGTCTTCCTCTGCACGTTCCTCACCACCAGGTGAGTGTAGCTCTCTGTGTTCTCAATGATCACGTTCTCCGACGCATTCAGAGGCTTCTTGCCGTAGAACCACATGATCTGGGGGATGGGCCGTCCGATGTAGACGACGTGAAGCCTGAGGCTGGTTCCGGTGCCGGCGTTGTACTTCTCCTTCAGAGGGAAGCCCGGGTGGAACTGAGGCGCGGCCTGGAGACGCAGTTTGCCGCTGGTCTCGATCTCTCCGGCCTCGTTGATGGCCCTGCAGGTGTACACGCCCTCGTCTTCCTGCTCGTCCGTCAGGATGCTGAGGGAGTGGTGGCGGCCGTCGGAGCTCATCTTGTACTTGCGGCTCTGGATCAGCTCCTTGCCGTAGCGGTACCATTTGATCTCAGGCAGAGGTCTGCCGATGATGCCGCAGGTTAGAGTGCCGGACTCGCCGAGCTTGGTGGTCACGTCTTGGATTTCTTCCTTCAGTGCTGGAGCCTCGCCAACTACAGAAACATTAGCAAAGTTTAGTTTAGAGTAAGGCATTTGTCAATATACATGTTAAAGCCCAATTTTATTGTTCTGTAAAATATGTATGACATTGATATTTTTGAAGACTCTGTACAGTAAATAATGTCCAATGCATATATAAAGCACAGAAATGCAAAACACAAAGACACAAATCAAACACAAATCATTGCTTAATGTTCAAAGGACTTTGTAATGCTTGATGGTAGCTGGATTCTGTATCCGCTCACCGCTCAGTTTGGTCTTGATGCCCATGGGCGTCCTGCGTGGCCGGCTGAGTCCGGTCTCGTTCTCAGCGAAAATTCTGAACTCGTACTCGGTGGCCTCCATCAGGCCGCCCATGGTGAACTGACGGTCTTTGGAGCGCTCCTTGTTGCACTTCTTCCAGGCACTCTCTCCCGCCTGTCTGAACTCGATCCAGTAGCCCAGGATCTCCTTCCCGCCGTCATACTCGGGCCGGAGCCAGTGGATGGTGATGCAGTCTTTGGTGATGGAGATGATGTCGATCTCTCCTGGTTGGCTGGGTTTGTCTGGGAAACAGAGAGTGGAAGACAGGCTATGAGATTTATGGAGAAGCATACTGAAGAACTGTAGGTAAAAGATAATGTTCATTCAAATAGTCAAACTATGAATACAAAGTCATCATTGATTAACGTTTCAGATCCTATGTGAATAGGATTCTGTGGAAAATGATGGATTAAATTATCAGACAATATTTTTGGACAAACAGAACTTGCATAAAATCAACTGGTTGTACACAATCTGAAAATCCACTGTTGACTTAAATTTATTCGGTAACACTTTACAATAAGGGTCACTAAGTTAAGGGTTAGTTAATGCTAAATTAGGGTTAGTTAATGCTTAGTAAGTATTAACTAACCCTTAATTAACAGTTAACTAATGTGTAATTTACTTATGGTTTTCATGTTAACTAAGGTATTCATTTATACATTATTTAATAGTTTATAAAGATGACTATTAAATAATGTATAAATTAATAACTTAGTTAACATGAAAACCATAAGTAAATTACACATTAGTTAACTGTTAATTAAGGGTTAGTTAATGCTTATTAAACATTAGCTAACCCTTAACTTAGTGACCCTTGTAAAGTGTTACCATTTATTCTAATGTCTCATTCAAAGTCTCTTTTATTCAGACATTAGATCTATTTATACAGACAGAAAAAAAATAAAGTAGTTTGTCACTCACCAAATGGATCTTTGCAGACGACAGATTCGGAGGCGGGGCCGGGCTCGCTCTGCCCGACGTCGTTCTGGGCCACGATTCGGAAACTGTACTCTGCATCGGGGATGAGGCCGGTGACGTTGTACATGGTGGTGGTGATGTGGGTCCTGTTGTGGCGGACCCACTTCTCCGTGGAAACCTCCCTCCTCTCCACGTAGTACCCTGTGACCCTGGAGCCGCCGTCGTCCCGGGGCCGGGCCCAGGACAGGGACACCGTGGTCTTCGTCACGTCCATGATCTCTGCTGGGTTGCTGGGAGGCTCTGGTGGGCCTGGGGGGAGGATACGTGTTATTATGGTCATTGATATTTACAATAATTATTGACATCAGAACATTGTTATGTGTTATGTGCATAAATGACACTCTTAGAACTGCCCCTTTGATTTCATCAGTTGACATTTTTAGGTTGGGTTACTCATTTTTTTCCTTTTGTATCTCAGAAGCGCCCCAACTTTGACTTTCTATGCAACTTGATCTGTATTCTCTTTTTCTGCATTTTAAGTCTTTATTCTCTCTTCTTATACACTTTATCTCTTTGTATTAGTTTTTTTATTTATCTTATCCTGTATTTCTTATCTAATGTGTTATATACCTTGTGTAAGCCTTGTATGAGTTATTTCTGAGGAGATTATAAGGCCACCACCGGTTCATAATAATAGTGACCAAAATACATTGGTATTTGATAAACACTATATTATTTGACTGACAGCTGTCAACTGGAGGATGGAATAGCAATGAAAAGTGAGTCTTGAAACCCAAAGGAAGACAAAAGCGATCGACACTCACACAGCGGCGTCTTGGGCGTGACCGCCTCGTCGGACTTGAGGGATCTGCTGACGCCGAACTGGTTCTCGGCGGAGATCTTGAAGTGGTACTCCACGTTCTCCTTCAGGCCCTTCACCACCAGAGAGGTCTCCGTCACCCTGGAGTCCACCGTGTACCAGGCGGCCTTGGGAACCTCCCGTCGCTCCACGAGGTATCCCAGGATGTCGGAGCCTCCGTCGTCTGAAGGAGGCCTCCAGCTGACTCTGACCGACCGCGCCTGGATGTCGTCGAACTCCAGAGGGCCTTCTGGGACGTCCGGACGGCCAATCACCTTCACCTGGAGGCGGGGTTAACGTACAGGAAGTTAGCGCTAAGTTTTATACAGCTTTATATACATATGCCCTGATTTACCTATTTGTTTCTAGTTTTTACACTCTGTTGATGGCTTTCTTGTCACACTTGTTTTCACACACATATCATCGCTGTCAGCTGAAAACCATTTACCGTATTTCCTCTAATATTGGCCCGGGCCTTTATCTACCTCAGCTGCAGAGGGTACCAGGCCTTTATTGGAAGCAGGCTTATATTAGAGACAGGCCTTTATTTCTAATTCCCTCTGTTTGATAAGTATATTTGCTCATATTTTAGTACGAAGCCTACTTTTTGTTGGGGTTTGTTAGGTAGCCATTTTTTTTTACTGCATTACCGATAATTACGGTAACTGGAGTTTACCAGTTACCATCCACTGTTGTTTTTTCCTTTGTTTTTTTCCCTGGCCTGTATTTGGGGCCGGCCTTTATTTGTTCGTGTCGACCACGGCCCCGGACATTATCAGAGACCTGGCTTTTAATTGACTACCGGCCACTATTAGAGGAAATACGGTATGTTTTGAGAAGTGTGATGTGATCCGGTCAGCCTGCGCTCCTCCTCAGCTCAACACCAACCTTGATGTAGACGGCCTTCTTGCCGCACTTGTTCTCCAGCACCAGGTCGTAGGTGCCGGTGTCGTCTTTGTGGGCTTCCTTGATGATGAGCTCTGTGATGTCATCGTGGGTGGCGATCATGGCCCGGTGGGAGATGTCGCGGCCGTCTTTCGTCCACTTGCAGGTGGGAACGGGTTTTCCCTTGATGGGCACCGACAGACGGATGACGCCTCCCTGCCGGACGACGTATCCCTCCTCGTATTTGCGATCCAGCTCAAAGTCAGGATAATCTGAAGAGGAGATGGAGAGAGTTGGTACTGAGATTATGATAGGCGGTTTCAGTATAAGAGACAAAAAATAAGTAACCATATTAATACGATGAGTAAGTATACTGTGTAGATCACATTAGTTAGAAATACAAAAACTGTTTTTTCAGAAAACGTGAAGCTAAATACAGCATGAATGAGGTGAATAAACCATGTCAGTGTAACGGTTTCTCTTACCAAGCATCTCCTGGACTTTAACCACTCCAGGAACCTCAGCAGGTTCTCCAGGTCCACCGGCGTTGCAGGCCATGACCCGGAACTTGTACTCGGCTCCCTGGGGCATGTGGGTCAGCGTGTACTCGCAGATCTTGGTGGGAGTGGTGTTGCACTTGGTCCATTCCACCTGGTCCACCTTCTGCATCTCGACGAGGTAGCCGGTGACCACCGAGCCGCCCTCCTCTTCGGGAGGCAGCCAGGCCAGAGACACAGACGTTCTGGTGGTGTCGGTGACTCTGGGCTGCACCGGGCAACCTGGAGGTTCTGTTCAACACAAGACAACAGCCGGTCACTTCACTGACTCTGCACCGATAAACCAGTTCTCTACAGGAGGAACCTCAGCCAGAGACGCCGAGGTCCTGCTGGTGGTCCTGAGTTGGACTGGAGCACCTGGAGGCTCTGTTGGAAAATATATTTAGACGGCCAAATATGTTTTTACTGTGACTGTCACAGTTCCAGCCACAGAACTTGAATGGATAGAATTGTTCTTCCACGTTTTCCCATGGTAATTTGGCTAGCACAGCATAAAATGGTGATCATGGAATTTTAAGGGTTAGTTGCTATGATGACAACGGAAGTCCGGGCGTAAAGTCTGTCACACTTTCTTGAGAACTGTGCAGATGAGTTTGTCAGCAAACTGTCCAAACTCTAGTTCACTTTGGCTATCAGTGAAGAAGAAAACATTAATTGTGCCCAGTGCTGCCATTGGTGGGTAAAGACAACAAACTATATCCAAATAGAAAACAAAGTGTGGACGGTTTTTGAACCCATGCAGCATCATCATCAATGAATCCCCCAAGCAAACCTTCCCGTTCTCCCAGTGAGTGAACATGAAGCCTGCAGAACATACCGATGGGATCCATGGCCACGGTGATGGCGGAGCTCTCGCTGGGTTTGCCGGATCCTCTGGAGTTGATGGCGGTGATCCTGTGTTCGTACTCCAGGCCCTCGATCAGACCGGAGGACCGGTACCGGGTCATGGTAACGGGGTTCTTGTTGATCCTCATCCACCTGTCTGAACGCGCCTCCTTGCGCTCGATGATGTAGCCGGCGATGGTGGAGCCGCCGTTGTCCTCGGGCGCGTGCCAGGTCAGGGTCATTCCCTCATGGGTCACATCCAGCACCTCAGGTGTGCTGGGAGGTCCAGGGATGGCTGCAGAGAGAGAGGGAGAGGGATGGAGGGAGAGAGGGATGGAGAGGGAGAGAGATGGAGAGAGAGGGATAGACAGGGAGAGGGATGGAGACAGAGAGGGAGGGAGAGAGAGAGGGATGGAGAGGAATTGAGAGAGAGAGGGATGAGAGGGAGAGAGAGAGAGGGATGGAGAGGGAGAGAGAGAGAGGGATGGAGAGGGAGAGGGATGGAGAGAGAGAAGCAGAGGCAGAAGTGGGAAAGAAAGAGAGAAGGTATGACGGATAGAGAGACAGAGAGAGAGAGAGAGAGAGAGAGAGAGAGAGAGAGAAGGGAAATTAGATAAACTTATCTTTCTTTTTCAATAGGATAAAAAATATATGGTTAAAACTAATAGCAAATTATAAAATAATGTCATTTTAACAATTCATTGCTGGGGACCCCCTGGAACCGGCTCAAGGACCCCCGGTGGTCCCCGGACCGCACATCGATAACCACTGATGTAATAAATCCACGACAGGGGTCAGAAGAGAACTTACTCTTGGCGCTCTTGCACTCCACCACCTCGGACTGCAGGAAGCTGCCGAAGCCAAAGCGGTTCATGGCGGCGACGCGGAACACGTACTCGGTCCCCTCGCTCAGCCTGGTGAACTTGAAGCAGGGCCGGGTCACCGACTCGGACACGGTGCTCCAGCCGGGCCGGTGCGCGTCCCGCTGCTCCACCACGTAGCCGCTGACGTTGGCGCCGCCGTCCTTCTCCGGAGGCTCCCAGCTGACGGTGACCGACACGCCGTCGACCTCGTCGATCCTCACCGGACCCACCGGGACGCCGGGTTTGTCTGGGAGGCGAGGAGACGGTCGGTTAGAGTCCATCGTGTTGTGTGTGATGTGAACATTTACATAAACTGCTAAATCTCTCGAAACTCATTTCTATAGAACAACATACTTGTATATAACAAGGTTATTATCTGTATACTTTATTGTTAACTGAAATAAAAATAAAAACGAGGCTTTACAAAAAAAGATAACTAACTGAAACTGTATTGTGTGTTTACAAAACTAACTAAAATAAACTAAAATGATAGAGAAAATGTCTTTAGTTTTTGTCTTTGTCAATTTATTTCATACATAAGCCTAGTATTTTGGGTGGATATGAAATCTATCTTCCAATTTTTTTTTTTCAATTTTTTTTTTACCTTTTTGAATCTCGCCCCTGACAAATACCCCATATTACAAAAAAAGACTAAAACTAACACTGAAACTAATAAAAACTAAACTAAAACTAAGCATTTTCAAAAAATAAAAACTAAACTAAACTAAGTAAACCCGCTTTAAAAAATAATTAAAACTAAACTGAAATTGAAAACAAAAAGTCAAAACGAAATAAAAATAAAAACTAATGAAAAATGCAAAACTATAATAACCTTGGTGTATAACCATCGTTTGCATGTAGAAAGCGAACAGCATCCGCTTACCGAGGATGATGACTTTGATGACCTCAGTTGCCATGCCGACGCTGTTCTTCACCTCCAGCATGTAGTCTCCCGTGTCGTTGATGGTCGTGTCGCGGACGGTGAGGTGGGTGTATTTGCCGTTGCTGTCGATCTTGATGCGGTCCAGGCTGTCCTTCATCTTGGCGCCTCCGAAGAACCAGGAGCAGACGGGCTGCGGCCGGCCGCGGATGGGCAGGTTCAGGTCGATGGGTTTGCCGCGGTGAACGTGGACGATCTTCTGAGGGATGCTGGTCAAGTCGATCTTGGGCATCACTGGAAAAGGAGGATCAAAGTATTGTGGAGAGGTCAGGTCAAATCCTTAGTTTGTCAAATTCTTATTGGTATTCTCACCTGAGACTGTGGCATTTAAGATAAGATAAGATAAGATAAGATTGAACTTTACTTGACAGCATGATAATGTAACCAATTTTTCTGTCATTTCATTCTATTTGTGTTATTTATTTTCTGTGGATGTCTGGCTATGTATAGTGTTTATATGTGTTCTGTTGGACCTGTTTGGATCTATGATATAATGTGAAAAATTACAATAAAAAGACCCTGATCAAAAAAAAAAGATTGAACTTTACTGATCCCCTTGGGGAAATTCAGGTGTCACAGCAGCAATTGACAAAGGTGAACCTGATGCAACTCCATGCTAAATCTGACAAAGCAGATCTACGGCCGACAAAGGCGGCTGAGAATGTCCTAAAACAGCCACCGTACCGCGGTGATGTCAGGACGCGGACGGGTGTCGCCGTACCTTTGATCTCCTGGATGGTGACGGGAGTGACCATGTCCATGGGCTCGCTGACCCCCCTGCTGTTGGCGGCCCGCACTCTGAACAGGTACTGGTCGTTCTCGGTCAGAGACTGGACGGCGTACTGGGACACCGAGGCCTTGACGCTCGCCACGGCGCTCCAGCGGTCCGACCCCACCTTGCAGGCCTCGACCACGTAGCCCGTCAGCCTGCTGCCGCCGTCGTGCAGCGGCCTCTCCCAGCGCAGGACCGCGGTGGACTTGGTGACGTCGACCACCTGCAGGTCCAGAGGGACGGACGGGACTTCGCACACCAGCACGGACTCGGCGGTCTCGCAGGGCTCGCCGATACCGTAGATGTTCTCCGGCAGAACTCTGAAGAAGTAGTGCGCCCCCTCCTCCAGGCCGGTGATCCTGAACAGGGTCTTCCGGCACTCGGTGGTGACCGTCTTGTAGGACTTCATGTTGGCTTCGCGCTTCTCCACGATGTAGTTGCTGACGTGAGCGCCGCCGTCGATGCTCGGGACGTCCCAGGTGATGACGACGGACTCCTTGGTGTAGTCCTTCACCTTGACGGAACCCGGAGGCCCGGGAGTGTCTGGAGGACAGGAACGAGCGAGGAACAGATTAAATTACCGTTTGAGAAGACGGTGACTTATTTTATTTCATCACCTCAATACATAGGACTCTTTACAAGGAATCTGAATATAAACAATCATATTTATTGTAAAGTATTCCAATAATCAGTAATAATAATCAGTCTTCTCTGTTAAAGGAGCAAAACTATGGAACTGTCTGCCCACTGAGCTGAAAATGCAACACAATTTTAATGTTTTTAATAGAGGTATTACATCATGGCTAAAAGAGAAACAACATTGTTCTCACACTTAATACTCCTGTAGACACACCTGTATTTTGTATTTTGTGTATTTGTGGGTGTATTTTATGTCCTTTTTTTTATTTTTTTCTTCTTGCGTTTCTTATCTTTTTTCTTCTTTCTTTTCTTTTTTCTATTTTAACTTCTTACAAAAAAAAGCCTCCTGTGGACAGGTGTTGTAAATTAGCGTTTCGCTACAAACACTAAACACAGAGCATCTGGTCCTTGTGCATAAATGTATGTTACAATTCTAACACTAGTAGTCATATCTTCCACACATCAGTCAGTGCATTTCTTATGTTCTGACCCCTGACCCCCTGCGTGACCTCACCGTAGACTTTAACCAGGATGGTGGCGGTCTTCTTGCCGGACGGATTCTCGGCCTCGACGACGTACTTCCCGGAGTCGTAGCGGTCGACCTTCTCCACCAGCAGGGAGGTGTAGCTGTCGGTCGTCTCGATGAAGCCGCGGCTCTGCAGCTCCACGCCCTTCTTCCTCCAGGCCAGCACCGGCGTCGGCCGGCCGGACACCGTGACGAACAGCCTGAGCGTTCCTCCGGCGCGCAGACACACCGTCTTCTTCAGGTCGTCAGGCAGCTCCAGGTCCGGCATGTCTGGAAGGGGGGGGGGGGGGAGTCAAGAGTCAAATAATCTAATAATACGATGTAATGTGTCATGAATACATGGCTGTCACCTGGAAAAACAAGCAGTTTTTCTATATTCTTAGAGGAGACAGGATTTTCTACAGGAATGTAACACTTAATTTGATTCAACTAATATCAGGTGACAAAAAGTACAAGTTCAAGAAGTGTCACTTGCCTATTTGCTGCATCTCTACAGACTATGTAACCCTAAACATTAGCCTGATCCTAAACCTAACCTGAACCTGACCTCATTTCTAACATTAACCCCAACCCTGAGATTAATCCTAGCCCAGACACTGAATATCAACAGACACATTTTCACACTATTGTATCACCTGAAACTCTGTAGACTTTTTAGTGACACATCTCCTTCATTCTGTGTCACTGTCTGGATATTGTGTTAATAACCTCAGTTTTCAGGGATTAATACATTCATCCACTTTGTGTTTTATGAACACTCTATATCTACATTCCCGTACTGTACTGGTTTTGTTGCTGCTTTGCACATCTGAGCTGTAGTTCTATTTACTACTGCCGGACACTGTTTATACTGTTTGTTACTTTATTGCCATTTATTTTTTAAGTACAAGTATAAGTACAAGTAAGTATAAGTACAAAGTAGCATAAAATGGAAATACTCAAGTAAAGTACAAGTACCTCAAAATTGTACTTAAGTACAGTACTTGAGTAAATGTACTTAGTTACTTTCCACCACTGATATGTGATGTATTATTTTGTGACATCACTCCCAGATCTAACTCACCGACTCTCTCCAGCGGCTCGGTCTCGGCGCTCGGCTCGCTGAACTCCCCGGTGCCGTTGCTGTTGATGGCGGCCACTCTGAAGCTGTACTTCTTATTGGCCGCCAGGCCGGCGGCGGTGTAGTCGTTGGTCTTGAGCGCCTTGGCGGTGGCGCGGTACCACTGCTCGGAGCCCTCCTCCAGGATCTCCACCACGTAGCCGGTGACGTTGCAGCCGCCGTCGTACATGGGCCGGGTCCAGGTCATGCTGATGCTGTGCTTGGTCGTGTCTTTGATGCGAGGCACCGAGGGCGGGGCCGGCGTGTCTGCGAGACAGAGACAGGATGTGGCGTTACATTCATTCATCTATGTCAAACGTGTCATAATTCTTCCTCTCTAAGGAACTGTTTTAAAGATTAACATGAGACAAGATGAAAAGTCAGTGTTGATTCCATTACAGACAGCAGAGCCATTGTTTTCATTTTTATATTCAAAGATTTCAACCTACTGCACCCTGATTTCCCCTTAGTAGCTTCAAAGTAGCTTCAAAGTTAGAAATAATTTTTTTACATACTGTATGAAAATGTCAGATTCATATTCTGTATCTACTGTTCCAACGCTTCACTCAAGCTCTAGCTTCTTATATTAAAATATTCAAACCCAAGAAGCCATTTTTCATGGCGGCACCATTAGATCAATTGAAAAAAGATCTAGATGTCTCGTGCATCATGTGATAAACATTTCCCTGTACTTCAGCCTGACAAGTTTAGTATGTTCGGAAACCTTGGGATCCAGACTAGAAGTTTAAATAAAGTTGTGTGGGTTTGAACAAAACTTGTAATGATGGTCCCACCCGCAGGATCAGCAGTGTGGAAGAGGTTTTAAATATCGCACTGCAACGCTGAAGAAAAAACTTAGATGAAAGTAGAAAGTTCCTCCTGCACCAGTGTAGGTTTTGTGAAGTGTGAGTTTCAAAATAAAAGCCCCTTCAGCTTCTTACATGTAGGGTCCTTGCAGAGGATGTAGGGCGAGGCGTCGCTCGGCTGGCTGTCTCCCGCAGCGTTCACAGCTGTCACTCTGAACTGGTAGTCGCTGCCCTCCAGCAGACCGCTGATCTTCAGACGAGTGTCGTAGATGGTGTAGGTCTTATTCACCCTGGTCCACCTGGAGAGAGAGAGGGACAGAGAGAGAAAGAGAGAGGGATAGAAAGGGATGGAGAGAGATGGATAGAAAGGGATGGAGAGAGCCAGAAAGAGAAAGAGGAAAGAGAGAGACAGAGGGATGGAGCGATGGAAGCAGAGGAAGAGAATATATGCATCAATATTCCATTAACTGAAAGATAAAACGGTGCCACTGGTAATCATTCATTTATTTATTCATCCATCCATCCATCCATCCATGCATTAGTTTCCCACCTGGTGCTGCTCTTCTCTCGTTTGTCCACCATGTAGTTCTTGATCTCGCTGCCTCCGTCGCTCTCGGGCTTCAGCCACTCGATGATGACGTGCTCCTTGCCCACGGCGGTGGCCTCCGGCGTACCGGGCTGTGATGGGATGGCTGGGGGAGGGGGGGGGGGGGGGAGAGAGGGGGGGGGGAGAGAGGGGGGGCGTGTCAGAGGAACGACAACAACTGTTTCCCACTGCTGTGGTTTGTGTATATTTTGTTTTGTAAAAGGAAACGAAAGTAGTGCTTTTTAAAGTGTTTTGTTGAGTTAAACCTGCAGTAAGCGAGAGACCTTCTAACCAACCCTGAAGCTAATGTGTGCTATGTGCAGATTTCATTGAGGCATAATCAAAAATAATTCATGCATTAATAAAAATCATCAAGGATAACATAAAGTTTCCAAAACTTATTTCCAATGTGGCAAAGAGAGACTGGTAACCGGTGAGACTCTGTAGGTACAGTTAGCTTAGCTGTTAGCCTGTAATGCAAGGTGTTTTGCAAGGTTGTCATGAGTAGGTCTCCATAGCACAGTGGCTTTGCTGTGCTTTATTTACAGCTGCGTTCTGGTTTCTGTCGCCCTCTAGTGGTCAGAAATTTCACTTATTCAGCTTTAAGATACCGTTTGTACAACTTTTCACTTTAAACCTTGGCTTGTAAGACAACTTTACAAAATACATCACAGTAAATCTCAAGAACAAGAACATAAGTTTGGTTTTGTTTGGTTTGTTTTGTATCTGGAGTTTTTAAACTAAAAGAAAAGGCCGTGTCTTACTGTAGGCGTTCCTGGCGATGACGGGCTCGGACTCCAGAGGGACTCCAGGTCCGTACTTGTTGACTCCTCTGACTCTGAAGATGTACTCGTTGTTCTTGATGAGCTTGCTGCTGACGCAGGACAGCGTCTTGCACTCGGTCTCCATGATGACCCAGTTGAGGCGGCTGGTCTCGCGGCGCTCCACGATGTAATGTGTGACGGAGTCTCCTCCGTCCTCCAGGGGGATCTTCCAGGAGACGGTGCACTTCTCCTCCGTCACTCTGCTGATCACGATCTTATCAGCTGGAGCCCCAGGCGTGTCTGGAGACAGGGACGGAGGTTTAGATTATCACTGAACAACACAACACTATTTTGATCGTCTTGACTACAACACGCCAGCTGACTGTCAACTAGATCTGTCTCAACATGAATTCAACCAGTCACAGACTATAAAGGGAATCTCAAGTGCTGATCAACAGACTTCATCAGCAGGAAGAAACACAATCCTACATATTTACTTTAGATTATAACTACTAGAGACCTGTAAAATGTATCTGTTGATGTTGCTGTTGATGTCTTATTGTTATTGTGTATGTATGTTTGTGCACCAGGGACCAGATGAACTTCCTAAATGGATAATAAAGTTAAACTTGACTTGACTACATGTGGAATTGTTTCATGAGTCAGTTGCCTTACTGTCCTACAACCTGATCTTAAGCTAAACTTAAACATAACCCTAACTGAAGTCTACCAACAGTCCACTGATAGTAATTTGAGCAGGTCTACTTGACAATCAACTTCTAGTTAGTTGACATTAATTACAGATAGTTTGTTGAGAGTCAATTGAAAATACTTAGTTGATAGTCTGTTGAAACAATTCTTGCTGGCAGTCAGCTGACACTGTTGAATATCTGCTGATACGTAGTTGAAAGGCAACAATGGGCCATAAATCAGTGATACTGAATAAGTCCCAGTGCTTGTCTTTGTAATGATGCGATCGCAGTTGGGTCTTGGCCGTGCGTCTCGTCTGCTCACCCAGCACTTTCACGCTGACGGCGGCCGTCTTGATTCCGCTGGCGTTCTTCACGGTCAGGATGTATCTGCCGGTGTCGTATCTGTCGCAGTTCTTGATGACGGCCATGGCTCTGGTGGCAGTGTAGGTCAGGGAGTACTTCTCTCCCAGCTCCAGCACCTTGTCTCCCTTGGACCAGAACACCTTGGGTTCAGGTTTCCCGCCCACGGCTCCGTCCAGCACCAGGTCCGACCCGGCGCGGATGGTGACCGTCTCTCCGAACAGCTTGCTGTCCAGTTCGGCTCTGGGAGGAGCTGCGGCGAGAGAAGACGACGAGGTTTAGACTTTCAGATATTAATCTTTGTGCACAAAAAGTTATAAACCAATACATGATATACTGATGTGTTTCTTGTAAGGGAGCCATGTTTTTAGATCTAAATCTACATTTAAAATTAATTTTGGGCTCAAAAATATTTAGTCTGGCAAATTGTATCATTGTTCATTGCTCAGGACCCCGTTGAAAAAGAGAGGGGTTCCTGAGCCTATCCTACAAAAAAACACAAATTTCAACACTTACAGTACTCGTCCTTGCATGTGATTGGTCCGGTGGACTCGGAGGGCGCACTGTGGACTCCGGCTGCGTTCTTGGCGATGACGCGGTACTCGTAGGTCTCGTCCTCTCCCAGGTTGGTGACGGTGAAGTAGGTCTCGCTGATGGTGGTGTAGTTACACTTCAGCCAGCGGTTGTCGTCCCACTCGTCGGTGCTGTAGACTTTCCTCTCCACCACGTAACCCACGATTTTACTGCCTCCGTCGTTGAAGGGCACGGACCAAGCCAGAGACACAGAGGAGCGGGTGATGTCCGTCACCTCCAGCTTACCGGGAGGATCTGAGGAGAGACGGGAAGGATCCATCATATTATGTGATGTATTACCAAAAATAATTTTAAACAGATAGAATTCTGACTTTCTTCCTTTACCTCAAAACATAAAGAATGGAAAAACAAAAATCTGTTGAAAATTTATAGGAACTGCACCTCAACCTGTAGGTTAATAATATGTATCTTTTTGTATGTATCTTGTTTTGTTTTTTTTGGGGGGGGGGAATATACCCATATTGATCTGAAATTATGTGCATTTGTATGTTCACCTGTGTGTATGTGTGTGTGAGAGTAGTGGAGATATGTGTAGATGGTGGGGGGTGAAGGGGGTCAGGAGGACACCTTTGGGTAAAGACATGAGGAAAAAAATGTACATACGATCCAGTGTGTCAAATGGAAATAAAATTGCCCCCCCCCCCCAAGAAAAAAAGTTTTAAATAAGTTATATAATTTATCATTTCATTTAATTGTGTTGATTACTAAATGAATACTGTTCATTTAGAATAGTAAATGGAAAACAAAAGGAAAAAAAGAAAAGAAAGAAGAAAAGCACTGTTGATAAAGAAAGAAGACATCGATGTGTAGAGGAAATGTGGGTAACACTTTACAATAAGGGCCACTAAGTTAAGGGCTAGTTAATGCTTAATAAGAATTTGACTAACCCTTAATTAACAGTTAACTAATGTGTCTGGTAATCATTTACTAATGGTGTTCATGTTAACTAAGGTATTAATTTATACATTATTTAATAGTCATCTTTATAAACTATTAAATAATGTATAAATGAATACCTTAGTTAACATGAACACCATTAGTAAATTATACATTAGTTAACTGTTAATTAATTATTAAGCATTGACTAACCCTTAACTTAGTGACCCTTATTGTAAAGTGTTACCGAAATGTGAACATAAGCGATGCACCACGCGGCCTGTAGGTGTCACTGCAGGAGAGTTGTATATAATTTTCCACTATTCTCTGTTAGCTCCTCCCAGAGCAAAGCATATAAATTGAATAAATTCCACGACATGTTTCCCTTACCGACAGGGTTGAGCGCCACCACCGGTCTGGACGCCTCGCTGGCCTTGCTGAGCCCGGCGATGTTCATGGCGTACACCCTGAACTGGTACTCCAGGCCCTCGATCAGGTTGGACACCTTGTAGTGGCACTCCAGGCAGGGCAGCTTGTTCTCCCTCACCCACAGGATGGTGTTCCTCTCCTTCTTCTCGATCCAGTAGCCGGTCACAGCGCTGCCGCCGTCGGCGTAGGGCAGGTCCCATTTGATGCTGATGGCGTTGGCAGACACAGATACCACATCTGGACGAGTAGGAGGACTTGGAGGAACTGGGGCGCAGAGGCAAGAGGAGGTTGAGTGTCAGTGTCTCAAAGTGATGACACATAACAAATGTGAAAGATGATAATCACAGATTTGACACATTCTTAAACCTACCTGAAATAAATATAAATAAAAATGGAATTACAGATAAATGAATGTCTTTCGTTTATCAAAAGATCTTGCTCTGAACTCAAATACATTTGATATTTGACATCATTCATTCTCTAAAATGAACTCCCATAGACTTACACTGCTTCTAATAAAAATACTATCTAAGGAAATACACACTTTTTAAACTGTTTGTGTGAACAGTACTCACCGAACGGATGCTCAATGACAACAGCAGCAGACTCAATGGACTTGCTGACTCCAAACTTGTTCTCGGCACAGACTCTGAAGGTGTACTCCATGTACTTGGTCAGATGGGTAACCTTGATGGTGGTCCTCTTCACGCTGGAATTAACCACTTGCCAGGAGGCGGAGCCAGACTCACGTTTCTCCACGATGTAGTTGCTGATGTCCGTACCGCCGTCGTCAGCCGGTTCGGACCAGGACAGGGTGCAGGACTCCGAAGAGACTCCGGAGATTTCCACGGGGCCGGTGGGAGCGCTGGGTCTGCCAACCACCACCACCGTCACCGTGAAGGTCTTCACTCCGGCAGCGTTCTCCAGGATCAGGTAGTACTTGCCGCTGTCACCTCTCTTGCTGTCTTTAACCACCAGAGTGGTCCTCTCCTTATTGGTCTTGATGGAGACTCTGTCTGTCTCCTTCAGCTTCATCTCCTCCAGCTTCCAGGTGACTTTGGGAGCAGGCCTGCCGCTGATGGGGATGTCAATGGTGAAGGTGTTGGAGGTCTTGCAGGTGATGAGCTGGTTGGTGATGCTGCTGAGGTCGGCCGTTGGCTCGATGCGAGGCTCCTTGATCACCACGGAGCCGAAGGTTCCCTGAGGCTCGCTGATTCCAGCGTCGTTCTTTGCCTTGACTCTGAAGTCGTACTCTGTGTTCTCGATCAGACCTTCCACCAGCATCTTCAGGGACTTGGTCTCTCCGCACACGGTCCAGCGGTCGGTGCCTTTGGCTCTGCATTCTACAATGTAGCCTCTAATGCGGCTGCCTCCGTCGTGCTCAGGCTTCAGCCACACCAGGGAGGCTGTGGAGTTGGTGGTGTCGATTACATCAAGTCTCTTGGGTGGTGCAGGCTCCTCTGTGGCCACGATAGGCTCCGTCATCTCATGAGGTTCTCCCTGGCCGTACTGGTTAACACCAATGACCCTGAACAGATATGGCACGCCGATATCCAAACCTGTCACCCTGATCATCTGGCGAGAGGACTTGGAGCTGACCTCCTGCCAGGCCAGGCGACTGGCCTCACGCTTCTCCACGATGTAGTGATGGATGCGGGCTCCACCGTCATTGGTGGGGGCGTCCCACATCATTGTCAGAGCTCCACAGGTAACATCTTTGAAGCTGATGGCTCCTGGAGGTCCAGGAGTGTCCAGGACCTTGACGGTGAAGGTGATGGACTTGCGTCCACTGTTGTTCTCCAGGGACAGGGTGTATTTGCCGGCCTCGTACCTGGTGCAGCCCTCGATGGTTAGAGTCGAGAAGGAATCTGTGGTGTTGACATCGGCCATGACAGGGAGCTCCCCATCTGCCTTGGACCAGGTGGCGAGAGGTGCTGGTTTGCCGCGGAAGGCAATGTTGAGGCTCACAGTGCCACCGTTCTTCACAATGTGTGTCTGTTTGAAGCTAGCGTCTATGTCGATCTCCGGGGATGTGAGTCTGTCCAGGGCCTGAACGGGGTTCGGGATCACGGAGGACTCTCCCTGTCCCGATCCGTTCACAGCACTGACTCTGAACTTGTAGAGCTCCCCAGCCACCAGGCCCTTGGCGGTGTACCTGGTGTGGATGCAAATCTGGTCGTTGACTCTGTGCCACTCCTCCAGACTGGCCTTACACATATCAATGTTGTAGCCAATGATTTCCATGCCACCGTCAAAGACCGGCTTGGTCCATTCCAGAGTCATGGAGGACTTGGTGGAGTCAATGACCTAGAGGAGAGATGAGAGAGTAGTTTAAAACCCAAACCTCTGATTTCTACATTCTGGCTACCTATGTTAAGAACTTTGTCAAGGATTAATGTATTATGAAGGGCCATCTAATGCTTTTAGTGGCAGTTTACCATATTATATGCCAAGTTTACTAGTACATTTTCATTAATTATCAAGATCACTTAACACATTTGACACGATTGTACGTTCTGGCAGGAACCCATGTGGTGTTACCATAGACCTACCTTGACCACGGTGGGAGCGCTAGGAGCACTAGTTGGTTCTCTGCATTTGAAGAGCCTGGAAGTGCTGCTGGCGGGTCCAACGCCGGCTCCGTTTTCAGCCATGACGCGGAACTCGTACTCGTTGCCCTCGGTGAGGTTGGTGACCCTGTGCCTCAGCTCTGTGATTGGCCTCTTGGAGGAAACCTTCACCCAGCGCAGACTCTTCTTCTCCCTTCTCTCCAGGATGTAGTGTTTGATCTCGTTGCCTCCGTCGGTCCTGGGTCTGGTCCAGCACATTGTGATGCTGTTTCCTGTCACATGGGTAGCATCTGGGGTACCAGGGGCTTCAGGTACAGCTGGGGGAGAGAGGGCAAAACTGGTTAGTTATAGTCATTTTAACAAGACTTGTTGAGCTATGATAGCTATAAAGCCATTCATGGTAAGCTTTGGTGGTAACACTTTACAATAAGGGTCACTAAGTTAAGGGTTAGTTAATGCTTAATAAGAGTTAGTTAATGCTTAATAAGCATGCTTAATAAGCATTAACTAACTCTTAATTAACAGTTAACTAATGTGTAATTTACTAATGGTGTTCATGTTAACTAAAGTATTAATTTATACATTATTTAATAGTTTATAAAGATGACTATTAAATAATGTATAAATTAATACCTTAGTTAACATGAACACCATCAGTAAATGATTACCAGACACATTAGTTAACTGTTAATTAAGGGTTAGTTAATGCTTATTAAGCATTAACTAACCCTTAACTTAGTGACCCTTATTGTATAGTGTTACCGTTTTGGTAAACTAAAATGTATTTCAATTTATAAACACTTTTAAAGTATACAAAATGCTTGAATGAATAAATGTATTTTTTTTTTAAGATTTAACCATGAAAAAAAGCTACATTTAAATGCCAAACCACATACAGTACATCCTGTATACATGACTTACATTCTGAATTGTGTCAGTATGTAAGCCTTTGAGTGACTGTACTTACTGTATTGCATCTGTGCGATGATGGGATCAGAGTCCAGTGGTTTGCCCACACCAAACTTGTTGACGGCAGAGATTCTGAACTGGTACTCGTTGCCCTTGATGAGGTTAGTGGCATTGAAGGAGCAAGCCTCGCACTTGGAGGTGACCATGGCCCAGGAGATCCTGGACGTCTCCCTTTTCTCCACCACATAGTGGGTGATGGCAGCGCAGCCATCGTTCTCTGGAGGGTTCCACCACACGGTGCACTTCTCAGCTGTGATGCCGGTGAAACGGATGGGGCCCTCGACAGGTCCGGGGGTATCTGTAGGGCAACAGGGAGCAGAGGAGTTGATTGGCTGAATATAGAGGATATCTGATATACTGTAATAAATTTCATAAAGTTTCATTGTGTGATCTTACAGTTTAATTACTGACGGGTGATCTTATACCTATTTATATTTACACATATTTACTCACTGCTTCAAATTTCTATGTTGACTATTAATATTTTTGTCAAGAGCTGTGATTATTTTGTGATGAGAAGTGTAAATACAAACAGGTACAGAGGTGTGTGTGTGTAAAAATTAGTTTTAAACATAATAAGGTGCTTCCAGCCAACCTTGCTGCAGTATCACTGGTGTTTACTAACCTTGTACTCTGACGTTGACGTCAGCTTTCTTGGTGCCGGAGCTGTTCTTGGCCTCCACGGTGTAGATGCCGCGGTGGTTCCTGTCGGCGTCGCGGATGAACAGGCTGCTGACGCCGATGTTGGTGGTAATCTCAATGTCAATCATGGTCCTCTTGTCGATCTCTTTGCTGTCCTTGTACCAGATGACCTGGGGAACGGGCCGTCCGATGATTCTGCAGCCCAGCTTGACGTTCTCTCCGGCCCTCAGGGTGAGAGCCTGGTCTGCAGACCACTCAATCTCAGGAGAGACTGGAGACACACAGGGAACAAACAAGGACAAATCAGCCATAGTGATGTGGGGATCCTGTTAACGTGAACTGTTACTTATATAATATTTTTAACATTAAGCAGTAGCATAGTATAATCATAATATTCCTCTTGTTGTGGATCTAACCAGTGGTGGAAGAAGTACTGAGATGTTTTACTTAAGTAAAAGTAGCAATACAACAATGTAAAGATACTCCATTACAAGTAAAAGTCCTGCATTCAAAATCTTACTGAAGTAAAAGTACATAAGTATTGGCAGCAAAATGTACTTAGAGTATCAAAGTAAACGGACTCATTATGCAAATTGTCCCCATTTAGAGAGTTATATTTTTCATAAATTATTGGAATATTAATACTGATTTATTGACATACATGTACATGTAAGCAGCATGTTGTCAACGTGAAGCTAATCTTAACAATTTAGCTATACTTTTGGGTAGTCTAATCTATAACAATGCTATTTTATAGTTATTTATTTATATAAAGATGATCAAATGTTTTAAATATAAAATATTGATCTGAAAAGTAACTAGTAATTATAGCTGTGAAATAAATGTAATGGGGTAAAAAGTACAATATTTCCCTCTAAAATGTGGTGGAGTATAAGTACAAAGTAGCATAAAATGGAAATACTCAAGTACAAGTACTTCAAAATTGTACTTAAGTACAGTACTTGAGTAAATGTACTTAGTTACTTTCCAGCACTGGATCTAACTATTACTTGAATACCATAATAATATTAATAATGCACACAACAAAACAAGAGGTAGATGTGTATGATAGGATAATATCCATGTACTTCCACAAATACATGAGAACACGGCATGCAAATATGTACCGCTCTCGTCCTTGGTCATGATGTATCCGGAGGAGTTGGAAGGTGGACTGACGGTTCCCACGGCGTTCCTGGCGATCACCCTGAACTCGAATCGGTCTCCAGCGGACAGACCGGTCACGGTGAACTGGGTCTCGCTGATGTCGGTGAAGTTGCAGCGCAGCCATCTGCCACGGCCCTGGCGCCTCTCGACACTGTAGGCCACGATCTTACTGCCTCCGTCCCTCTTGGGGATGTCCCACTGCAGGGTGACTGAGTCTCTGGTCACATCGATGCAGTTAGGAGTGCCAGGTGGATCTAAGAGAGAAGAGGAAGGAGTGATTTATCCATTTTTGTTTTGTTTTAAAATCATGAAGTAATGCAATTGATGAACAATAAAGAGTATCATATCGATTTAGTTAGTGTGTGTACTCACCAACAGGGGAGATGGCGAGAGCGTGCTTGCTCTGTTCACTAACTGGGCTGACTCCAGCATTGTTCTCAGCATAGACTCTGAAGGAGTACTCCAGACCCTCAATCAGACCAATGATCCTGTAGTCTCTGTTGGAGATGATGGTGGAGTTCACCTTCTGCCACAGAAGACTGTTCCTGTCCTTCTTCTCAACGTGGTATCCCAGGATGGGAGAGCCTCCGTCGAAGCCGGGGGCCTCCCACTGGATGGTCATGCCATCGCTGGTGACGTTGTAGGCCACAGGTTTGCCTGGAGGGCCGGGAGGTTTGTACTGGTGCTGGGCGACAATGTCTGAGGTGTTGAGGGACTCGCTGACTCCATACTTGTTCTCGGCGCGGACTCTGAACTGGTACTCAGTTCCCTTAACCAGGTTGGGGATCTTGAAAGTGGTCCTGACGACGCTGGAGCAGACCATCTTCCAGTTGGCCTGGGAGGTCTCACGCTTCTCTACACTGTAGCAGGTGATCTCGCCACCTCCGTCCTCCTTTGGTTCGTCCCAGGAGATGATGATGCTCTGGGCTTTGATCTCATCGAAGCGGATGGGACCAACAGGCGCAGAGGGGGGTCCCAGGGTGATCACATTAATGTCAAAGAAGTTCTTGATCACTCTGTTGTCCAGAACCAAGGTGTACTGGCCAGCGTGCTCCTTCTTGGCTCCTCTGACTGTCACCGAAGTCTTGTTGTCGGTGGTCCTGAAGCGAATCTTCTCGCTCTCCTTCAGAGGCACGTTGTCCTTCATCCAGCTGATTGCAGGCCTTGGTTTACCCTTGAAGGGCAGCTCGATGTGGATGTTCTGACCAATACGAACGGCCAGCTCTCCGTTGGGGTAGTCAATGAGGTTGGCCTCAGGTGGAATGATGAAGTCCTTCACTGTGATAGGTCCGACCTGGGAGAAGTCGCTGTTGCCCTTCTCGTTCTTGGCGAACACCCTGAAGTCCATGATGGCATTCTCCTTCAGTCCTGTCACTTCGCAGCTGCAGCGCTTGCATGTTGCACCCAGAGTCCAGGTGGGGTCTTCCTTGGTTCTCTTCTCAATTATGTAGTCAGTGATGTGGCTGCCGCCGTCGTGGTCCGGCCTGGTCCACTGTAGGGTAACGGAGTTCTTCGTAGAGTCCGCCATCACCAGCTCTTTAACTGCTCCGGGGGTTTCCGTAGCTCTAACGGGCTCGGTGGTCTCACAGGTGTCGCCCACGCCGTGCTCGTTCTCAGCGGACACACGGAAGAAGTAGGCCACATCCTCCTCCAGGCCCGTGACCTTGTAGGAGGTGTTGGCGCACTCGGCGGCGATCACCTGGTAGGCCTTCATGGTGGAGGCCTTCTTCTCTACGATGTAATTGGTGACGGGGGAACCGCCGTCGATAAGAGGAGCCTCCCAGCTCAGGGTCAGCTTTCCTCTCGTCACATTTTTGATCATCATTTTCAGGCAGGTGGACGGACTGTCCAGAACCTTCAAGGAAACAGTGATGATCTTGGGTTCTCCCACACCGTTCTCGATCTCCAGCAGGTACTTGCCGCAGTCGTCCCGGGTAACCTTGGGGATGAGAAGGGTGGTGGCGCGCTCAGTGCTGTTGATGGTGTAGCGGTTGTCGCCGGCCATGTTGCGGTCACCGCGCCGCCAGGTGACATTGGGGGCGGGGCGTCCCTTCAGGGGGATGAACACCTCTACGTCACGGCCGGCCCTGGCTGTGTACTGGGTGGTCATGGGAACATCCAGGTCCAGATCAGCCTCCTCTGTTGGAGAGAAATGGAACATAAGCAGGGATAAGAACAGAAATAATTAGTCAACAAAATACTGAAAATATCATTAAGACATTAATAGACAACACTTAGAATTAAGTAAGTACAATACTCTTTTTAACTCTGAGGCTGCATGCACTTTATTTTAGCTTGCTTGTTTATATCTTAATCATTATTTATATTTATATTAAATTATTTAACTTATGATATCATGTACTTAAATTTGTTGCTGCATTATATGGTACACACTTTATAGTATGTTATATTTTATGCACTTTACATTTTATCTTAATATGTGTGTCACCTGAGGTTTGATGATGACCAAACACTGAAACTCTGAAGCTGTATTATTATTGTACAGTATGCATTTTATTTTAATAGGTGATATAATTGTGTGTTGAATGTTGAAATAACTGCTGCCTGCTGTAGCTGCTTTTAAGATGCAAAACAAATGATCTCAATAAGGACATTACGTGATTTGTGCCAGTGCCATCAGCTAGATCTTAGAATTAGAATTAGTTATTTTAATCTAATTCTAATCTACTCCACAAAATATTTTTAATCACAACTGTGTATAACAACTAATGTTTGCATTAGTTAGCATATGTATATGTGTAAACAGAGCTATCAAATGTAAAAAGAATCATCTATATAAATACGAACCCAAGATATCCTTGGCCTGCACAGGCTGGTACATCCTGATGCTTTCTCCTTTGCCCTTGCAGTTGACAGCAGAGACTTTGAAGAAGTAGTACGTTCCAGGTTTGAGGTGGGACACCACATACTCGCAGGTCCTGACCTCTCCCGTGGAGCTGATGATCACCCACTCTTTGTCCTCAGTGTTCATCTGTTCCACCACATAGTGTGTGACCTCACTGCCTCCATCGTAGACAGGCTTTTCCCAGCCCAGGGTGATGGAGGTCTTTGTGGAGTCCACCACTCCCAGTTTGGACGGGCTACCTGGCAGGTCTGGACATGACAGGACAAGAATATTGTCAGGAGTTACATGTGAAGACCAACCGTTTCAGAAAAGTTCAACGAAAAGCAATAATAAAATTAACTAAATCTATTTTTCTTATTCATGTGTAAATAAGGTTTGAGGCGGTCAGGAAGAACAGCAGTGAGAAAAAATTACATTGCAACATATCTACGGTAACACTTTACAATAAGTGTCACTAAGTTATGGGTTAGTTAATGCTTAATAAGGGTTATTTAATGCTTAATAAGCATTAAGTAACCCTTAACAGTTAACTAATGTGTAATTTACTAATAGTGTTCATGTTAACTAAGGTATTAATTTATACATTATTTAATAGTTTATAAAGATGACTATTAAATAATGTATAAATTAATACCTTAATTAACATGACTACCATTAGTAAATGATTACCGGACACATTAGTTAACTGTAAATTAAGGGCTACTTAATGCTTATTAAGCATTAACTAACCCTTAACTTAGTGACCCTTATTGTAAAGTGTTACCATATCTACAAACACTGCACTGCAAAAATCTCCATGTAAACAAGTCATTTAGTCCTAAAATCTTAATTTTCATAAAATAAGCGAAGAAATTGGTAACGTTTTATTTTCCAGGTCCGCAATTTCCTAATAATTTCCTAGAAAGGAACTGTTAATTTCTTAGGAAGTTTCCTGGAAAGAACCATGAAATTATCTTCTAATTATAGGGAAAATAGAGAAAGAGTTCAATGGTAGTTGGTAGTTGGAAAGTACCTCCAATTTCTTCTGTTGTTTCCAAGACAGAACCATGAAATTATGTAGTAGTAGAAAATTTGAAATTAACTAAAATTAATTAAGAAACCAACAAGTAACTATATTATATAATTATATGAATAATGACTTCTGATAATTGACCTCTGCCTATAATTTTCTATGATTTTTATCTTGTTTTAAGAAAAATAAGATTTGAAAACTGAATTTAAGACTAAAAAAGGCTTGTTAAGGTGTGTCATTGTGTGTCATTGCCCTGCCCACCAAATAAAGCAGTGATAGTGATGCTGAGTGAAAGGTGAAGGCGTACCGATGGGGTCGTAGGCCTTGTAGAGCTCAGAAGCCTCGGAGTAGTTTCCTGCTCCGGCCTTGTTGACAGCACAGACTCTGTACTGGTACTCATTATTCTCCACCAGGCTGCTGACCTTCTGCCTGGTGTCTCTGATGGTGCCCTTCACCACCTGGTGACAAACACACAGCTCAAGCTTTATTTCAGCTGAAATTTATTATTCACTGTATTACATGCTTCCCCCAGCACTGACATACACACATAGACCTAATTAATATGTTTAATGTTTTGTACAGAAAGGATCACACTTGAAAAAATGATTTGGGACATACAACTTTATATCATAAAGTATATCATCTTTATATCATAAAGTTGTATGTCTCTGCTTTGTTGTCTCTGCTTTTACACTTAAACAAGAATCAACCAATCAACAGAGATGCATCTCTAAAGAGAGGTCAGGCCACAAACCTTGAACCACTGCAGACTCTTCTTCTCCCTCTTCTCCAGGTAGTAGCCGTCGATGTCGCTGCCTCCGTCCAGCGCTGGTCTTTCCCAGATCACTGTCATGGAGGACTTGGTGATCATGGTCACCTTAGGCTTGGATGGCTCGCTGGGAGGAACTGTTGGAAATCAAATTTATAGGTTGGATTAGAAACATAAAAAAAACAATGATACATTGCAACACAGTAAACTATACTTGCTAGTAAAGTAATAGATATATTTTCTTTAGCAATGACACATAGTGACACATTTGTTACCTGCTCAGTTAAGAAAAGAAGCCAAGTTTTTTAAGTAGAATTATTCATTTAATAAGCACCATCCTTCATCTTTACTTATAGTTTCCCATTGTTTGAAGAATTCTTGAGTTTTATGCTGTTGTGACATTTTCTTGAGTTTTAAACTTTCTAGCATCAAGTGATGTTTCCCATTATCTTTAAATTGTCTAAGATTTAATGCTATGTCAGCAGATCAGATCAAACGGTTATGGTGCTTTGTGTGTGTGTGTGTGTGTGTGTGTGTGTGTTTCATTCTTCCCACTTACCAAAGGCGTTCTTGGCGACGATGGGCTCAGACTCCAGTGGGTCTCCAATGCCGTACTTGTTGACTCCACGGACTCTGAAGATGTACTCGTTGCCCTGGATGAGCCTGGGCACGTTGACGATGCAGTCAATCAGTTTCTCAGAGATGATGGACCACATGATCCTGCTGGTCTCCCTCTTCTCCACGATGTAGTGGGTCACCATGGCGCCGCCCTCGTCGGCGGGCGGGGCCCACATGATAGTGATGTTGTCGGCCTTCACCTTCTTGAACTGGATCTCTCCGGCTGGGGGGCCGGGCTTGTCTGGAGGAGGGAGGGACACATTCACAAATGTCAAAATGGTTATTATTGTCATTATATTTACATTACATAGTGATAGACGGGTTATTGACTGATTAAAATATGTCTGAACCAAGCACTGAGTTTAATATTCATTTGGAGGAGGAAATACATTTAGGTAAATCAGTCAGATACTGTATATAATTTTAAATAACTACTTGATCAATTAGCAAATTAAATGACTCAAACTAATAATTTAAGATATTTTTCAATTAATATTTTAATACCTTGAATGAGCAGCCTGACAGTGGCGAAAGCTGATCCCAGGGAGTTCTTGACCTTGACCTCGTAGGTTCCTGAGTTCAGACGGGTGGTGTCCTTCAGGAACAAACTGGTGGATTCAGATGTGTGTTTGAAGGAGAGCTGGGCATTGGACTCCAGCTCCTTGCCGTCCTTGGACCACTCGATGGTGGGAGCGGGCTTGGCGGTGATGTTAAACTTGAGCTCCACGGCAGAGCCTGCCATGTGCTTCACCTCGTTGAGGTACTCCTGAGGCAGTTCAATCTCTGGAGCGCCTGGAAAACAAACCAACACGACGGGCAGGTTAGCACTGTACGTTAAAACAGAGCAGAATATATGTACAGAATGTAGCATTACAGAATGTAAAAATTTTAAAGAGGAAGAAAATCTCTGTTTTCCTGTAATTCCACCTACCGTAGGTGTCCACGCATGTGGCAGGTCCAAGAACCATGGACGGGTTGCTGACCGAGCCCACGGCGTTCTTGGCCATGACTCTGAACTCGTAGCTCTGGTCCTGCGTCAGGCCGGTCACGGTGAAGCGGGTATCTGTGATGTTGGTGAGGTTAGCCTTGGTCCACCTGCCACTTGCACCCTCTCTCCTCTCAATCATGTAGCCGGTGATCTTGGATCCGCCATCGTAGTTGGGCTTCTGCCAGGCCAGGCTGATGGAGTTCTTGGTGATGTCACTGATACGCAAATTGATGGGAGGCTCTGCAGGAACAGACAGTAAATTTATTCTGGTGTTACAGTATCTAAAGACTAAAATCATTTAATATATCAGTCAATTCTTTTAAATTTGCTACATTAATAACATTTAGATTTAATTGATTTTTATATGAAGTTTGGACATCCCACTCACCGCAGGCATCGATAGCCAGCACAGCGTCAGAGATCTTGCTGATGGCACTGACTCCAGCGGCGTTCTCAGCTGCCACCTTGAACTCGTAGATGAGTCCAGGGTTGATGCTGTTGACCTTGTAGTGCGTGGCGCGGATCACCATTTTATTGACCTTCTGCCACAGGATGCTGTTCCTGTCTTTCATCTGGAGGTGGTAGCCAAACACGTGGCTGCCGCCGTCTGACTTGGGCTCCTTCCAGGCCACTGTGATGCTTTCTCTGGTCACAGCAGTGATCTCTG
Organism: Centroberyx affinis; assembly: GCF_046629955.1. Taxonomy (NCBI): domain Eukaryota; kingdom Metazoa; phylum Chordata; class Actinopteri; order Beryciformes; family Berycidae; genus Centroberyx; species Centroberyx affinis. The sequence continues at coordinate 43,522 of NW_027281306.1, forward strand.
GAGCTGATGGAGCGTCAGGAATAGCTGGAGAGCGAGAAGGAGAGGTCAGGGGTGTTTACATGTTTACCATTAAGGGAGAGGAGACAATAGCATACAACAGAACAGAACAGAACAGAACAGGGAAAGGAGGGGAGGAGGAGATGATGAAAACTGAAGAGAACAAAAAAGATGAGAAATGAGAAGATACACTCAAAACAGGGAAACAAAAGGAAAAGCATTTACTGTAAGGCAGGCTGACAGTGACGGTTGGTGAGTCGATGTGCTCGCTGATTCCATATCTGTTCTCAGCCCTGATCCTGAACTGGTACTCCAGGCCAGTGGTCAGCTTCATAATTTTCATGGTGCAGCGAGCCACGGCAGAAGACACCTCCACCCAGTTGGCTGTGGTTGTCTCTCTCTTCAGGATGACGTAGTTGGTGATGGGGCTGCCACCGTCGTATGATGGCGGGAGCCACATCAGGCTCACGCTGTCCTCTGTGACGTCAGACAGCTCAACGGGTCCCAGGGGAGCGCTGGGGCGGTCCAGAACCACGATGTTCACAAACGACTTGGTGGTTCCACTGGAGTTGGAGGCAGTGATGTCGTAGCGTCCTGAGTCTCCGGCGATGCTCTCACGCAGGGTGATCTTGATGCTGTCGGGGGTGACCTCAGAGTTGAACCTCATTGTTGACTTGAGCATCACATCGTCCTTGGACAGGCTGACCTTAGGCAGTGGCCGGCCTGTCAGTGGGATCTCACACTTAAGGTTGGAGCCGGCTCTGACGTACACTGTGTTGTGGGGGAAGTCCTTCATATTGATCTCGGGAGATTCTAGAGAGAAAAGGAACAAGGAGACTTGTAACTGGGGAAAATGAGGAGTGAATATATGAAAAAAATCCCTCAGGACCTCTAAATATCATATATTTGCACTTTTTTATTTTGTTAGGTTACTAGCAATCATGATGAATAAGTCATGGATGTAGACTTATTCTGCTGTTTCCACTTATTATAAGTGACTCGCTTCTGTAACTCACCAAGCTGGTCTTTGACCGCCACAGGGGTGAGCATTTCCTTGATGTCGCTGAATCCAGCGTGGTTCTCAGCTCTGACTCTGAAGAAGTACTCTGCATTCTCCCTCAGGCCGGACACTGTGAAGTGGATGAACTTGGTTACGCCACACTTGACCCACTTCTCCTGGCCCTTCTCCAAAGCTTCCACCAGGTAACCGGTGATTCTGCTGCCTCCGTCCTGCTCCGGTTTGGCCCAGGCCAGAGACACACTCTCCTTGGTCACATCAGTCACACCCAGCTTGGGTGGTGGGCTTGGTTTTTCTGGAGGAAGAGGAAAGAATATGTTTTACTGGCACAATCAGGTATAATTTTTTACATAACATCTTTTACATGACATCACAACATCATGACATTTACATCTTTTAATAGCCTGCAGCTATTATAACTACTACTACTAACCACTGTTCTGCATTTAAGAAATCAAAGGTTTACTGATAAGGATCTATTATTAGTGGTTACTTCAAATCTTTAAATCTTTTTTCAGTACCTGTGATCTTGGTTCCCTCCTTGGTTTCAGCAGGAACACCGACACCATACTCATTCTCTCCTGTCACTCTGAAGTAGTAGACTCCTCCCTCCTGTAGGTCTGTCATCTTGTATGTCAGTCTGTGGCAGGTGTCAGTCAGCCTGGTCCAGCCCTTCTTACTGGCCTCACGGATATCCACCAGGTAGTTCTTCACTGGTCCTCCTCCCTCATTCTCAGGAGTGTCCCAGGTCACGGTAGCGGAGGTCTTGGTCACCTCCTTGATCTCCACACGGGCAGGAGGTCCAGGGGAATCCAGGACTCTGACATTGAGGGTCAAGGAGGAAGTTCCAGCCACACTGGACAGGGTGACGGTGTATTTGCCAGAGTCATTGCGGGTGGCTTTCTCCAAGGTGATGGAGGTGAAGGTGTCTGTAGTGTCAATGACAGCGCGGACTCTCAGGTCCACGTCAGCCTTGGTCCACGTCACGCTGGGGATGGGTTTGCCTCTGAAGGGCACAGTCATGGTGAAGGAGCTACCATCCTTCACAATAAGAGTCTTCCTCATTTCATTGCTGATGTCAAAGACTGGCTCCTCCTCTCTCTCTTTGGCCACCTGTTTGTCTGACTCAGGGCTGGGCTCACTGGCTCCAATCTTGTTGATGGACTTGACAACAAACACGTATTCAGCCCCAGGGGTCAATCCCACCACTGTGAACTCCGTGTTCTTGGTGTTCTGAACGCCAACACTCCATTCATCATCTAATGTATTCCTATATTCTACTCTGTAACCAGTCACAGGTGCTCCACCATCAAACAGCGGTTTGTTCCAGGACAGGGTGACTGTGGTCTTGGTAGAGTCAATGATCTTAGGCTTAGCAGGAGGAGAAGGCAGGAACTGTGGGTCCTCAGCCTTGGCGAGAGGACAGGGGATGCTGGGAGCACTGAGGCCAGCAGCGTTCTCTGCAAACACTCTGTACTCATACTCACAGCCATCACGAAGGTGTGAGGCCTTAACTCTGAGGTCGTAAACAGGTTTCTTGTTGACGCGGCACCAGCGCAGGCCAGTTTTCTCTCTCTTCTCAATGACATAGCCGTAGATGCTGCTGCCACCATCAGAAACTGGTCTCTCCCAGCAGATGGTCATAGCCTCGCTAGTGACTGAGGTGACCTGGACATTAGTGGGAGCAGCAGGGACAGTGAATGGATCCATGGCTTTAGCAGGCTCACTCTCCAGGGCCTCACCATCACCATACTTGTTGACTCCCCTGACTCTGAAGATGTACTCATTTCCTTTGAGCAACTTGGTCACTTTACAGGTGGTGGCCTTCATATCGCCATAGACCAGAGTCCATGCTAGGCGACTGGTTTCGCGTTTCTCCACAATGTAATGCATGATCTCAGCACCACCGTTCTCCTGAGGAGGTCCCCAGGTTAGGGTGCATTTCTCTGCCGTGAGGCCAGACACAGCCAAAGGTCCAGAAGCAGGTCCGGGCCTGTCCAGAACCTTACAGTTGATAGCCACAGACCTGGTTCCGGCCACATTCTGCAGGGTCAGGACATACTGGCCGGAGTCTCTCCTGATGGCATCTCTGACAATCAGGGTAGTTTTGAAGTTGGTGGAGGTGATCTCGCATCTGGCCTTGGCCTCGATCTCCTTTCCATCCTTAGACCATGAGACAACAGGGAGCGGACGGCCGGTGATATCAGCATCAATTCTAATGATTTCTCCTGCCTTAATGACAACCAGCTGTCTGAGCTTTTCGTCCAGGATAATAGTTGGTGGGTCTACATCATCCTTGACTGTGACAGGTCCAGTGCTCTCGGAAGGAGCGCTGAGCAGCTCGGCAGAATTCTTGGCGATGACATGGAAGTCATACTGCACATCCTCTGTGAGGCCTGTGACGTCATAGTAAGTGTCCTGCAGGTTGGTGAAGTTAGACTTCAGCCAGCGGCCATCAGGCAGTTCTCTGCGCTCAACGATGTAGCCAGTGACCTTGGCTCCACCATCATACTCTGGCCTCTCCCAGAAGAGGGAAACAGAGGTCCTGGTGATGTTGGTGACTTGAAGGTTACGTGGAGAATCACATGGATCCCTGGCTGGTACAGGCTCACTGGCCTTAGTGCATGGACCAATACCAGCAATATTCTCAGCATAGACTCTGAACTGATACAGTAGGCCTTCCTCAATGCCTGTCATCTTAAACTGGTTCTCAGCCAGCAGGCCTCTGTTGACCTTAGTCCACAGGATGCTGCTCTGGTCTTTACATTCAACATGATATCCGATAATAGGGCTTCCACCATCGCTGGCAGGTCTGCCCCATACCACCAGCATGCCATACTTTGTGGCATTGGCAACATGGATGTTGGTGGGAGGACCAGGAGGCTCGAAGGGATACTGAGCAACAATGGGAGCAGAGTCAATGGCAGAGCTCTTGCCATAACGGTTCTCAGCTGCAATACGGAACTGGTACTCTGTGCCCTGGTTGAGACGAGACACCTTGATAGATGTCCTGGCAACTGTGGCTGAGACAATCTGCCATGCGGTGGTGGTGGTGTCTCTCTTCTCCACCACATAGTTGTTAATCTGGCATCCACCGTCATAGGTTGGAGGATCCCAAGACAGACAGATGAAGTCAGCACTCACCTCATCCACCTTGATGTTGCTGGCTGGGCCAGGTTTGTCCAGAATGATAACAGAGATCTCAGCTGTTTTGGTGCCAACTGAGTTAGTCAGGGTAATCTCATACTTTCCTACATCCTCCTTGGTTGCATCCTTGATGACAATCTTGGATGAGGTCTTGGAGGTGATGACATTGACCCTGGTGGTCTGCTTCAGCACCTGGCCATCCTTCTTCCAGGACACCTCAGGCTGAGGTCTGCCTTTGAAGGGAACATCAATCTTCAGGTCATCTCCCGATTTCACACTGTATGTATTAAACATCAGGTTGAAGATGGGCTCAATAGTTATGTCCTTCACCACCACAGGGTTAGCCAGAGGCTTGGGATCACTCTTGCCCTTATCATTCACAGCAATCACCCTGAAGGAGTATTCCTCTCCAGCTGTAAGTCCATCAATAGTAGCTTCCAGTGCTTTAATTTCACTACATACAGTCCATTTGTCGTCTCCCTTAGGCTGCATCTCCACAGTGTAGTTTGTGATCTTGCTGCCTCCATCATGATCAGGCTTCTCCCAGGAGAGGCTTACAGTGTGACGAGTCACATCGACCAAGGTGATCTTACCAGGAGGCAGAGGAGCCTCAGACACCTTGACAGCCTCTGTAGAGGCAGGCAGACCCACTCCCAGCTCGTTCACAGCCAGCACACGGAAATAATACCGGCCTCCCACCTGCAGGTCGGAAATAATGTAAGAGTTCCTCACACAGTTGGTGCAAACACTGGTGAATGCCATCCTCTTCTGCTCTCTCTTCTCCACAATATAGTGTGAGATCTTGGCCCCACCATCAATGAGAGGAGGCTCCCAGGAGATAGAGACAGAGTCTCTCTTCACATCCTTCACCTCCAGGTTGGTAGGAGCGCTGGGGGAGTCCAGAACTCTCACATTGATGAAGGCTGACTTAGAGCCGCTGAGGTTCTCGAGGGTCAGCACATATTTTCCAGTGTCAAACCTGTCAACGTTGTCAATAACCAGCATTGTGTAGGAGCTTGTGACTTCAATCTGAGCACGCTCAGTCAGTGTGCCATCAGCCTTAGACCATTTGACCTCAGGCTCAGGCTTTCCTCTGATGGTGACAAACAGACGCAGGGTGGCGCTGGCACGGATATTGACCATCTTCCTCAGGTCAGCATCTAGTTCAATCTCAGGAGCCTCCAGCTTCTCGGCAGCAATCACAGACCCAGGCAAGTCCACATGCTCTCCCACTCCCTCAATATTAATAGCGCAGACGCGGAAGTTGTACTCTGTATTCTCCCTCAGTTTCTTGACAGTGTAGTGAGTGGTCTGGACACCAGTGGGTAGTGTGGATACGGTCCACTCCTCCTCTGCTGCCTCCTTCATTTCAACAACATACCCACTGATTGGTGCTCCACCATCATAGATAGGCCTGGACCAGGCCAGGGAAACAGTGGTGCTAGAGTGGTCTGTCACCTTAAGGTTATTTGGAGGTCCTGGTGGGTAAGTAGCATCACAGGCTTTGATATACTCAGTTGGTGCGCTGGGCTTGCCCACACCAGCAGCATTTTCAGCGGAGACCCTGAACTCATAGGAGTGGCCCTCAGTGAGGCCAGTGCATCTGAATCTCAGGTCATTCAGCCTCTTCTTGTTGCACTTGGTCCATCTGATGCCATCCTTGTCACGTTTTTCCAGGACGTATCCTTCAATCTCTGCCCCTCCGTTATTCTCTGGCCTCTCCCATGTAAGCACCATGGAGTCCCTGGTGATAGCACTGGCCTCCGGGGTGGAGGGGGCACTGGGAGTGGTGAAGGGATTACGAGCAATAACAGGCTCAGACTCCAGAGGCTCACCAACACCATACTTGTTCACGGCAGTGACTCTGAAGATGTATTCATTGCCAGGCAGCAGTTTTGTGATTTTGTAGCTGACGGCCTGGATCTTAGGCTCAACTATGGTCCATGACAAGCGACTGGTCTCTCTCTTCTCAATGATGTAGTGAGAGATGCTGGCTCCACCATCATGTGAAGGATGGCTCCAGTGCAGGTAGCACTTCTCAGCTGTGACTCCCTTGACTTCTAGTGGACCGTCTGGAGGACCAGGTCTATCCAGAATTTTAACATTAATTGGGACCATCTTGACTCCCCCCACATTGGTGAGTTTGAGGACAAAATGGCCACCATCCACTCTGATGCAGTCCTTGACTGTCAGGATGGTGCGTGTGAGTGTGGTCTTGACCTCCATTCTTGGTGTGGTCTTGTCAATCTCCTTTCCATCCTTCACCCAAATGACATCAGGCAGAGGCTTGCCAAAGTAGTCAGCATCAATGACAAATGTCTCACCAGCATGAACGACAGTCAGATCCTTGAATTTAGGATCCATGGTGGCTGTCGGAGCCTCAATCTCATCCTTGGCAGTAATTTCTCCTGTGCTCTGAGAAGGAGAGCTGGAGATACCAGCAGCATTCCTGGCAATGATTCTGAACTCATAGACGCAGTCCTCAGTCAGGCCAGTGATTGTGAACTGGGTCTCGATGATGTTGGTGAAGGTGGCCTTCATCCAGCGGGTGTCTGGGTGCTTCCTCCTCTCCACTACATAGCCAGTGATGGCGCTGCCTCCATCGTACTGGGGCCTGGTCCACTGGAGTGTCACGTGGTTCCTGGTGATGTCAATAGCCTCAGGTGTGCCCGGTGGGTCACAGGGGTCCCTGGCTACCATGCTGTCAGAGACCTTGCTAACAGGGCTAAGTCCAGCAATGTTCTCGGCGTAGACTCTGAATTCATACTCAATACCTTCCTCCAGCTCTATGGTCTTGAAGCGGGTGTCAGGGATTAGGAGCTTGTTGAGTTTAGTCCATAAGAGGCTGTTCTTCTCCTTCCTCTCCAGGTGATAGCCCAGGATAGGGCTTCCTCCATTGTTGGTGGGAGGTTTCCACTCAACCACCATGTTATCCTTGGTCACAGCAGAAATAAATGGTGTGCCTGGGGCAGCAGGCTCAGTGAATGGATACTGAGCAATAACAGCCGGAGAGACAATAGAGGGACTCTTTCCATATCTGTTCTCAGCAGACACTCTGAACTGATATTCAACTCCAGTCTTCAGGTTGCTGACTTTGATGGTTGTTCTGGCAATAGTAGCAGAAACAATTTGCCATGCTGTAGTGGTGGTATCTCTCTTCTCCACAATATAGTTGTTGATTTGGCAGCCTCCGGTGTACTCTGGTGGCTCCCAGGACATAGTAACATAGTTTGAGCTGACCTCCTCAATCTTCACAGGGCCAGTGGGTGGGCCAGGCTTATCAAGGATAACAACAGTAATCTCTTCAGTAGCTGCTCCAACACTGCTGGTGGCTGTCAAAGAGTATTTACCAGAGTCTTCCTTGTTTGCATCTTTGATACGCAGTGTAGTAGATGATGCTGTGCTGGATATATTTAGTCTGGTTGTCTCCTTAATAGCCTGTCCATCCTTCTTCCATTCAACCTTAGGCACAGGGCGTCCAATCACTGGGATCTCAATCTTCAGATCCTCACCATTCTGTACACTGAAGGTGTTGAATGTCATCTTGAACCTGGGCTCAATAGTCACATCCTTAGCAGTGACTGGTGCAGCCAGAGATCTGGGGTCACTCTTGCCCTTCTCATTGAAAGCTGACACTCTGAACAGGTACTCATGTCCTGTGCTAAGGCCTGTGACAGTGCCCTCACATGTCTTAGTTGTGGCGGCCACCACCCATTCCTCTGAGCCCTGTGACTGCATCTCAATGTAGTAGCCAATGATCCTGCTTCCTCCATCATAGTCAGGCTTTTCCCAGGAGAGAGAGGCACTGGTCTTGGTCACTTCAGTCAGAGTGACCTTACCCACAGACAGAGGAGGCTCAGAAGTTTTAACTGAGTCTTCTGTCTCGACTGGCAAGCCCACACCAAACTCGTTCTCAGCCAAGACTCTAAAATAGTAGATTACTCCCTCAGTGAGGCCAGTGATGCGGTAGCTTGTCTTGGTGCATTTGTTGTCCACGTTAGAGTATGCCTTCCTGGTGGATTCACGCTTTTCAACCAGGTAGTTCTTGATTCTGGAACCACCATCAATAATAGGGGGCTCCCACGTCAGGGTGACAGAGTTCCTCTTAATGTCTTTCACTGTGAGATTCAGAGGGGCTCCTGGTGTGTCCAGAACTTTGACAGAGACAAAGGCTGACTTGGTGCCAGCACTATTCGCCAGGTTGAGGATGTATTTTCCAGCATCATTCCTGTCACAGATCTCGATGGAGAGCTGTGTATAATCTGCACCATTCTCTATCTGGACTTTACTGGGTAGGTCTCCATCCTCCTTAGCCCAGCTGATCTCAGGAGTAGGACGGCCCTTGAATGGTATGTTTATCCTCATAGAGCCTCCTGCACGGACAACTACTCCCTTCCTGAGCTCTGAATCCAGAATCATCTCTGGAGGATCCATCTTATCCACAGGCTTCACAACTCCCTGGATCTCTGTGGGCTCACCAACACCCAGCTTATTCATGGCACAGATGCGCACCTTGTATTCCTGGTGCTCAATCAACTTCTTGATGGTAAACTTGGTAGCATTGACTCCAGAGGGTGGGGTGCAAATAGTCCACTCCTCCTCATCAGCCTTGGTAATTTCCACAGTATAGCCTTGGATCTCACAGCCACCATCATAGATAGGCCTATGCCAGGCCAGACTGATGGAGTCCTTAGTAGTGTCAACCACATGAGCATTAGTGGGACAGCCAGGCTCAAAGGTAGGATCACAGGCCTTGAGGTAGGGGGTAGGTGGGCTTGGCTGACCCACCCCTGCTGCATTCTCAGCTGACAACCTGAATTCATACTCATGGTCCTCAGTCAGTCCTGTCACTCTGAAGCGCAAGTCTGTCAATCTACGTTTGTTGCACTTCGTCCACCTCACCCCGGCTCTGTCTCTCTTCTCCACAATGTAGCCAACAATCTCGCTGCCGCCAGTGGTCTCAGGGCGGGTCCAGCAGACAGTCATGGAGTCCCTGGTGATGTTAGTGATCTCGAGCTCCTGAGGTGAGCCAGGAGGAACAAATGGATTCCTCATGATAACTGGCGCTGACTCCAGAGGCTCGCCCATGCCATACTTGTTAACGGCCATGACTCTGAAGATGTACTCATTTCCCTTCAGTAGCTTGGTGACTTTGAACATGGTGGCTCCACAGTCGCTGGAGACCACAGTCCATGCCAGGCGGCTGGTTTCTCTCTTTTGGATGATGAAATGAGAGATGCTGGCTCCACCATCGTGCCTGGGTGGCAGCCATGACAGTGAGCACTTCTCCTCAGTGACGTTGCTGACGGTGAGAGGTCCCTCCGAGGGGCCTGGTCTGTCCAGGACCTTCACACTGAATGGGACAGTCTTAGTTCCAGCCACGTTCGTCAGAACCAGTGTGTACTGTCCACCATCCACTCTGATTGCATCCTTAACTACGAGCAGAGCCTTAAAGTCTGTGTTTTTGATCTCAGCTCTGGCTGAGTTCTCAACTTCAACATCTCCCTTGAACCACTGAGCTGTGGGGATGGGCTTTCCTCCAACGCTGGCCTCCAGGCTGAATGTCTCTCCAGCACTGATAACAATAGTCTGGTTGTACATAGGATCAGTTTCACACTTGGGTGGGTCAACTTCATCCTTGGCTGTGATGGATCCCGTGCTCTCAGAGGGCTTGCTGATAGCACCAGCTGCATTCCTAGCAATTACTCTGAAGTCATACTTACAGTCCTCTGTCAGGCCAATAACTGTGAATTCATGTTCAATGATGTTTGCGAAGCTAGCCTTCATCCACTTTCCCTCAGGGAGGTCACGTTTCTCCACTACATAGCCAGTAACTAAGCTTCCACCATCGTAAGCTGGAGGGGTCCACCTCAGCTTCACCGAGTGCCTGGTCACAATGATAGCCTCAGGACAGCCGGGAGGATCACATGGGTCACGTGCCACATAGACCTCAGAGACCTTACTGCATTTTCCAATGCCGACAATATTCTCAGCATAGACTCTGTACTCATACTCAATGCCCTCCTCCAGGGGAGTAGATTTGAACCTGCAGTCCTGGATGAGAGTTTTGTTGATCTTGGTCCAGAGGATGCTGTTCTTCTCTTTCCTCTCCAGATGGTAGCCCAGGATGGCACTGCCTCCATCAGATGGGGGTTTGTGCCATTCAACCACCATATAGTCCTTAGTGTATGAAGACACATATGGTGTTCCTGGTAGGCCAGGCTCCTGGAATGGATACTGGGCCAAGACAGGCTCTGAATCAATGGCATAACTCTTTCCATATCTGTTCTCAGCACATACTCTGAACTGGTACTCAGCACCTGTCTTCAGATTGCTGACTTTGAGTGTGGTTCTGGCAACAGTGGCAGACACAACCACCCAGTTAGTTGTGGTTGTGTCCCTCTTCTCCACCACATAGTTGGAGATTGGGCAACCACCTGTATATGTGGGAGGTTCCCAGTTGAGAGTGATACTCTCAGCACTAATGTCCTCCAACTTGATAGGGCCTGTGGGTGGACCTGGCTTGTCCAGAGTGATCACCTCAATAGTGGCATCCTTGGATCCAAGGGCATTGGCTATGTTAATGCTGTACATGCCTCCATCCTCTCTGGTGGCATCCTTGATGGTGAGAGTGGTGTGGTGTGCAGTGTCAGTGACATTGACTCTGGTGGTCTGCTTGAGAGCAGCTCCATCCTTGGTCCAAGTGATGGTGGGCTTCGGGTGGCCAGCAACTGGGACCTCTACCTTCAGATCATAGCCCACCTGGACACTGTAGGTACTCGCTTTAGGCCTTACAGCAGGCTCAATCACAAGGTCCTTCGCTAAAACTGTGTGAGCCAATTGTCTGGGGTCGCTCCTGCCCTTATCATTGACAGCAACGACTCTGAACTGGTACTCCTCTCCCTTGTGTAGGTTTGCCACAACAGTCTCCAGTGCTTTCACACTAGCACACACAGACCATGCTTCACTGTCCTTGCTTGCCAATTCCACTTCATAGTGGCTGATCCTACTGCCACCATCATGTTCAGGCTTCTCCCAGGTGAGGGTTACAGTTTTACGAGTAACGTCAACCACACTGACTTTACCAGGTGGCTGGGGCTTCTCTGAGATCTTAAGTGGCTCTATAGTTTTAGCAGGGAGACCCACACCATATTCGTTCTCAGCCAGAACTCTGAAGAAGAAGATTCCACCCTCTGGAAGAGGTTCAACCTTCCATGACATTCTGTTGCAGGTGGTGACAGGAGAGTAGACCTTCCTGGTGCTCTCACGCTTCTCAACAATATAGTGCTTGATCTTTGAGCCGCCATCCAGAAGTGGAGGCTCCCACGTGAGAGTGACAGAGTTCTTGGTGATCTCCTTCACCATGAAGTTAGCCGGTGGGCTGGGTGAGTCCAAGACTCTGACGCTGATGAAGACCGACTTTACTCCACTTGCATTCTCTGCTGTCAGAGTGTACTTGCCAGTGTCAAATCTGTCAACGTTCTCAATGACAAGTGAAGCATAGCTGCCTGTGTTGTCAATCTGGGCTGTCTCCTTAATCTCACCCTCAGCCTTGCCCCATTTTACCTCAGGAGCTGGGCGTCCCCTCACAGGAACAAACAACCTGAGAGTGCTTGCTGCTCTGATGTTGATCATCTTTCTCATATCAGTGTCCAGGTCAAGGTCAGGAGCCTCAAGCTTCTCCTCCAGAAGGATCTTTCCTGGAACATCAGCATGCTCACCAACACCAACTTTGTTGATGGCACACACTCTGAATTGGTACTCGTGCTTTTCCAGCAGCTTTTTCACTGTGAACTTAGTGTCTGTGATTCCAGTGGCAGGAGTGCACATGAACCACTCATCAGCTACTCCATTGCAGGCCTCAACAATGTAGGCCTGAATCTCACAGCCGCCATCATAGATGGGCTTGCCCCATGTCAGGGAAACCGTGGATCTAGATGTGTCTACCACCTTGGGGTTGTTTGGTGGACCTGGTTTGAAGATAGGATCCAGTGCTTTGTAGTACAATGTTGGGGGGCTAGGTGTGCCAATGCCTGCAGTATTCTCAGCAGCAACTCTGAATTCATAGCTGCGGTTTTCTAGGAGGCCTGTTACTCTGAAGCGCAGCTCGCTCACCGTGCGCTTGTTGCACCTGGTCCATCTCACACCCTCCTTGTCACGTTTCTCAACAATGTATCCTTGAATGGGGTTACCACCGTCATTAGTTGGTCTCTCCCAGGTCACCACCATGGAGTCTTTGGTGATGGTGGAGACATCTACCTCTGTTGGTGGGTCAGGAGTGACAAATGGATTTGTGGCAATCATTGCCTCAGATTCCAGAGGCTCACCAACTCCATATTTGTTGACTGGAATCACTCTGAAAATGTACTCATTACCAGGGAGGAGCTTGGTAATCTTCAGGTTCAGGGTCTGAACTTTGGGGTCAACTACAGTCCAAACCAGTCTGCTGGTCTCCCTTCTCTCAACAATGTAATGGGAGACATCACTGCCTCCATCCTGCAGGGGTGATTTCCAGGCGATGGAGCATTTCTCATTGGTGACTCCATAGATGGAGATAGGGCCCGCAGGTGGGCCTGGTCTGTCCAGAACCTTGACATTAATGTTAACAGATTTCTCTCCTCCAACATTCTTCACCAGGAGAGTGTACTGGCCTCCATCGACACGGATGGCTTCTTTGACAATCAGACAGGCTGTGAAGTCTGTGTTCTTTATCTCTAGGCGAGCTGCTTCTGCAATCTCCTGGTTGCCCTTCAGCCAGTGTACAGTGGGCACGGGCTTGCCATAGATACCAGCCTCCAGCTTGAATGTCTCTCCAGCATTTACCACCACAGCCTGGGAGTATTTGGCTTCCAAGTCAATCTTGGGTGGATCCACCTCATCCTTGGCAGTGATGGCTCCAGTGCTCTCAGAGGGCTTGCTGGAGACACCAGCTGCGTTCCTGGCAATGATGCGGAACTCATAGATCTGGTCCTCAGTCAGACCACTAACAACAAACTGAGTCTCGATGATGTTGGCGAAGCTGGCCTTCATCCAGCGGCCATCAGCTCCCTTCTTTCTCTCCACCACATAGCCTGTGATCTTGCTGCCACCATCATACTCAGGTTTGGTCCATCTGAGGGTCACTTGGTTTCTGGTGACAATAACAGCCTCTGGCTTTCCTGGGCTGTCACAAGGATCTCTGGCCACTTGCATCTCAGTAAGTTTGCTGGCCTTGCTGAGGCCAACAATGTTCTCAGCATAAACTCTGAACTCATATTCAATACCCTCCTCAAGGCCAACAACCTTGAATCTGGTCTCTGGGATTAGCTGTTTGTTCTGTTTCACCCACAGGATGCTGTTTCTCTCTTTGAGCTCCAGATGGTAGCCCAGGATTTTGCTTCCACCATCGTTGCTAGGTTTTTCCCATACAATTACCATGTTCTCCTTGGTGGCCGACTGGACCACAACAGAATGTGGCTGGCTGGGCACCTCGAATGGATACTGAGCAACAATGGTTTCAGAGAGCAGGACTGACGACTTGCCATATCTGTTCTCAGCAGCAATCCTAAACTGGTATTCAGATCCAGTCTTCAGACGCGCCGCTTTTATCGTGGTTCTGGCCACTGTAGCTGACACAATCTGCCAGTTAGTGGTAGATGTGTCTCTCTTCTCGACAATGTAATTGTTGATGGCGCAACCACCATCGTACTCTGGTGGATTCCAGGACAGGACCACACTGTCAGCAGTGACCTCATCCAGCTTAATGGGGCCAGTTGGTGGACCGGGCTTATCCAGAACAACAACACCAATGTCTGTGGTGGCCTCTCCGGCTGTGTTGGTCAACTTGATGGTGTAAGTGCCCACATCATCTCTGCAAGCCTCCTTGATGACCAGAAGAAGGTTTTTGTCAGAGGCTTCAGCATTGACTCTAGTTGTCTCCTTGAGCACGACCCCATCTTTGAGCCAAGTCACTGTAGCTTTGGGACGGGCAGCATATGGTACATCTATCTTCAGATCATCTCCTGCCAGCACACTGAATGTGGTGAAGAGCAGCTTGAATATTGGTGAGATGACCAGGTCTTTAGCCACCACAGGCATGCTGAGGGGACGTGGGTCACTCATTCCCTTCTCATTGGTGGCTGAGATACGGAACATGTACTCTTCTCCCTGTGTCAGGCCAGATACAACAGCCTCATTGGTTTTAACCACCATGACCTGGGTCCACTTCTCGCTGTCTTTCCTCTGCATCTCAACAATGTAGCCTGTGATTCTACTACCACCATCATGGTCAGGTTTCTCCCAGGACAGAGTTACGCTGGTGCCTGTGACATCAAGGAGGGACACTTTGCCTGGTGGCAGAGGCTTCTCTGACACCTTGATTGGTTCGAGAGTCTCTACTGGGAGGCCGATGCCATACTCATTCTCAGCCAGGATTCTGAAGAAGTATAGCTTTCCTTCCTCAAGATCTCCAATTTTCCAGCTGGACTTGTGGCAGCTGGCACTGACTGTTGAGTAGGCCTTTCTGGTTGACTCACGCTTCTCCACAATGTAGCTGCGGACTCTGGAGCCACCGTCAATGAGGGGTGCATCCCACATGAGGGAAACTGAATCTCTGGTGACCTCCTTGATGACCAGATTCTGAGGTGCTCCAGGAGTATCCAGAACTCTGACGTTAACAAAGGCTGTCTTGCTTCCTGAGGCATTCTCCACAGTCACCATGTATTTACCTCCATCAAACCTGTCCACAGTCTCCACCTGGAGAGTTGTGAAAGATGAAGTGACTTCAATATTAGCTTTGTCCAGGGATTCTCCATGCTCTCTTGACCATTTGACCTCAGGTGCTGGTCTGCCCTTGATGGGGACAAAGAGTCTGAGTGTGCTACAGGCTCTGATGCAGACCACCTTGCGCAGTTCTGCTCCAAGGTCAATCTCTGGAGGAAGCAGTCTGTCCTCAGCTTTGGGGGTTCCAGGCACAGCAGCAGGCTCTCCCACGCCCTCACAATTAGTGGCACAGATGTTGATTTTGTACTCTTGGTTTTCCTTCAGGCTGGTGATGGTGAAGGAGGTGGCTGTCCATCCCCTCTTGGGAGTATGGATGGTCCACTCATCCTCCTCAGGCAGGCAGGTCTCTACAATGTAGCCGGTGATCTCAGAACCACCATCATAGACAGGCTTGTTCCAGGCAAGGGTGATGGAGGACTTGGTTGTGTCCAGCACTCTGGGGTTCCCCGGAGGTCCAGGCTGGAAGATGGTGTCCATAGCTTTGTAGAATGGACTGGAAGGACTAGGCTGGCTTAGACCAGCATTGTTCTCAGCAAGGATTCTGAATTCATACTCATGTCCTGGTGTGAGGCCAGAGACCTTGAATCTGAGGTCAGACACAGTCCTCTTGTTGCACTTCACCCAGCGCATGCCAGTCTTATCTCTCCTCTCAATGATGTAGGTGTTGATGCTACTGCCTCCATCATGTTCAGGGCGGTCCCAGCAGACAACCATGGAGTCCTTGGTGATGGTGGTGACCTCAGGCTGCTGTGGTGGGTCAGTGGGGACGTAGGGGTTGGTACAGATAACAGGCTCAGACTCCAGGGGCTCGCCTACACCATACTTGTTGACGGCCATGACCCTGAAGATGTACTCATTGCCCTTCAGAAGCTTGGTGACCTTGAACCTGTTGGCCTGAAGATCTGTGGCCACGTTGGTCCACGCCAGCCTGCTGGTTTCACGCCTCTGGATGATGAAGTACTCGATCTTGGCACCACCGTCGTGTGAGGGATGCAGCCAGTTGAGGACACACTTCTCAGCAGTGATGTCAGACACAGTGAGAGAGTCTGGTGGTCCAGGTCTGTCGAGCACCTTGACATTGAATGTAAACTTGGCAAAGCCGCCAGGGTTGCTGGCTGTCAGAGTGAAAACACCACCATCCCTCCTCAGGGAGTCTTTGTTCACCAAAGTTGTGTGGAAGTCAGATGACTTGATCTCCAGCTTGGCTGTGTCCACAAGCTCCTTTCCTTCCTTGGTCCATACCAGAGATGGGATTGGTCTGCCAATCACATTGGCCTCCAGTTTGAACACTTCTCCTGCCATGACAACAACATTGCTGCTGTAGGAAGCGTCAACATCAAGCTTGGGCTCTTCGACATCATCTCTGCATGTGATCTCCTCCGATGGCTGGGATGGTGCACTAACACCACCGGCTGAGTTTCTAGCGAGCACACGGAATTCATAAGTTGCATCCTCAGTCAGACCACTGACTGTGTAGATGGTCTCAAGGATGTTGTTGAAGTTGGCTTTGAGCCAGCGTCCATTGGGCAGCTCTCTCCTCTCCACTGTGTATCCAGTGATGGAAAATCCACCATCAACCTCTGGTTTGGTCCATGAAACAGTCACCTCATGTCTGGTGATATTCAGTGCCACAGGCCTGCCTGGTGGGTCCACTGGGTCCAGAGCATACATAGGCTCAGAGGGCTTGCTGGCTTTGCTCAGACCGGCCATGTTTTCAGCAATGACGCGGTGTTCATATGCGATTCCATCAACAAGGCCTGTTGATTTGAAGATATTTCCAACAACCAGAGCCTTGCTAATTTTCTGCCACAGAATGCTGTTTTTCTCCTTCCTCTCCACATGGTAGCCCAGGATGGCACTGCCTCCATCAGAGGATGGCTCATTCCAGCTCAGAGTCATAGCATCCTTGTTGAAAGATGTGACCACAGGAATGCCTGGCTGCCCTGGCACATCAAATGGATAGGCAGCCACCACTGTATCAGAGACGATGCAGGGTCCAATGCCGTATCTGTTCTGGGCCTTGACACGGAACTGATACCCAGTTCCGGTGGTGAGACGGGCTGCCTTGAATGTGGTGCGGATGACTGTAGCTGCCAGCTCCACCCAGGAAGTGCCGGTGGTCTCCCTCATCTCAACGATGTAGTTGTTAATGGGAACACCTCCATCATTCTCTGGTCCCTCCCAGGACATGAGAACATAGTCACATGACACCTCCTCCAGCTTGATGGGCCCTGTGGGAGGCCCTGGAATGTCGTGGACCAGGACTGTGATGGTCTCAGTCACTGTACCCAGGATGTTCTTTCCAGTCATGGAATACTGGCCTCCATCAGTCCTCTTGATTTCACCGATATTGAGGATGGTTGATGTTGCTGTGGTTTCAGTGTTGATCCTCTGCGTCTCCTTCAGCGCGATGTCTCCCTTCTTCCAGGAAACCACAGGCCTGGGTTTACCGAGTACTGGGATCTCAACCTTGACACGGTCCCCAGCCTTGGCGATGACTGTCTTCTGATAGACTCCACGCAGGTCGAAGGATGGTGCGGTAGTCTGCTCTTTGATGATAGCGGGCCTACTCTCACGGGGGTCACTCCTGCCTGATGCATTGACTGCCATGATGCGGAAGGTGTATTCTGCGCCCTCAGTCAGATCTGTGACAACGTAGTCCAGAGCCTTGATGGCGACCACATGGACCCACTGGTCGGTATCCTTCTTCTGGGCCTCAATGACATATCCTGTGATCAGGCTGCCACCATCATGCAGGGGCTTGGTCCACGCCAGGCTGGCACTGTCACCCGTCACATCTGTGACATACAGGTTCTCAGGGGTGGAGGGGGCCTGGGAAACCCTGATTGGCTCAGGGGTTTCAGCAGGCTCACCTACACCAAGGTCATTCTCAGCAGAGACACGGAAGTAGTAGTGAGCACCCTCCTCCAAGTCGGGGATCTTGAAGGAGCATTTCTGCCATGTGGTGCTTAGTACTGTGTATGCCTTCTTGGTGGCTTCTCTCCTCTCAACAATGTAGTTGTGAATCTTGGATCCACCGTCAATGATGGGGATTTCCCACTGTAGAGTGATGCTGTTCTTGGTGATCTCTCTAGGTTTAAGGTTGACTGGGGGTCCTGGTGTGTCCAGAACTTTGACGTTAACAAAGCCAGTCTTCTTTCCAGCAACATTCTCCAGAGACAGGTGGTATTTTCCAGCGTCATATCTGGTGCAGTCAGGAATAACCAGCAGAGTGTAGGACTCTGTGGTATCAATATGCGCACGTGTCTTCAGGTTAGTGTCATCCTTGCTCCAGGTTACTTCAGGCACGGGACGGCCCTTGATGGGAACAAACATGCGGATTGAGGCACGGCACCTGACCACCAGGGTTCTCCTCAGTTCTGCATCCAGTTCAAAGTCTGGCAGTGTTTCCTGGTCCACCAGATCAGTCACCTTCTCAACCTCAGCAGGCTCACCAACTCCCTCTGTGTTCACAGCTCTGACTCTGAAGTGGTATTTGCCTCCCTTCTGAAGGTTACCGATGACGTGTTCGGTGATTCTAAGAGGAATCTGGTTCTCTGTTTCCCAGTCATCATGTCCATCCTTCTTGTACTCAACAAAGTATCCATCTACATCGAGGCCACCATCGTAGTGGGGTCGGCCCCAGGCAAAAGTGGCAGTGGTTCTTGTGGTCTCCATAATTCTGGGGTTGGATGGAGGACCAGGTGGATCTAAAGAAAAATAGGAGATGTAAAAAAAGGAAATGTTTTAGAGATTTAGAGTCAAGTTATCTGGAGCACATAAGAATATGTTGTTAGTCGACTAACGTTAATGAGGGTTTTGTGTTTGATGCTTTTGTATTTTTGCGTGAGAGTGTTCTCCAGTTTTACTTACATACGATATCCTTGGTCATGATGGGGCGAGACGGCTCGCTGGGCTGCCCAAATCCAGCCTTGTTCTCAGCAGTTACTCTGAACTCATACTCTACTCCTTCACTCAGGCCCTGTACCTTGAAGCGCAGGTCAGGGACTGTCCTCTTACAGGCTCTCACCCATCTCATTCCTCTCCTCTCTTTCCTCTCTACACAGTATCCTCTGATATCACTTCCTCCGTCCATGGCTGGTCTCTTCCAAGAAATGGTGACAGCGTTCCTGCTGACATTATCAATCTCTGGCATTGAGGGTGGGCCTGGTGGGCCTGGGGGGAAAATATACAAGACCATTACAATCAGTTACCCCTTGAACTTGGAGATTTGGACAATCTAATCCCTGTATTAAAAAGGATGATGAATAATGACTGAAATATCATTCTACAACTGTTTTTTATCATACTTAAGATACCGTACGTACCGAAACGGTCAACCATTTTGACTGGACCAGACTGGTTTGAGTCTCCGGTGCCATACTGGTTCACAGCAGACACTCTGAAGATGTACTCGTTGCCCTTGATTAGTTTGCTGGCTACATGTCTGCAGTCCATGATGTTCTCGGCTAGCTTGGTCCACAGCAGGCGGCTGGTTTCTCTCTTCTCTAGGACATAGGACTTGATGGAGCAGCCTCCATCTTCCTCAGGAGGAAGCCAGGTCAGGGTACATTTCTCAGCTGAAATGTTGCTGGCTTCAATGGGGCCTGGAGGTCCAGGGATGTCCAGGACCTTCACCTTGACATGCTCTTCCTTGATACCGAAGGGGTTGCTGGCAGTGATGGTGTACTCTCCTGTGTTCTTCCTGGTGGCGTACTTGATAGCCAGGGTGGAGGAGGTGGGGGTGCTGGTGACAGTCACGATGTCAGAGTTCTTGAACTCGCGGCCTCCCTTGGACCACACAGCAGTGGGGGGAGGTTTGCCCGCAATCTTGGAGGCGGAGACTACAATGGTGTCTCCTGCCCTGACTGACACACCGTCCTTCATGTCTGGGTCAATGGTGATGCTCGGGGGCTCTGTAGAGAACAGGAAGAGGAAATCAATCACATTCTAATGTTATGCTAATGGTTTAATGGTTGGTGGCTCTGTTGAACAAACTTTACAGTGCATGATTAATTTCCTCTTTCATTTTATAACACACTGTTTACAGGAGCAGTCTCACTGTAAAATGGAAAGGATTCTATCATGTATGACAGTAACACCAGCTTACCATACTCATCCTTGCAGGTGAGAGGTTCAGTACACTCTGAGGGAGCACTGACGGCCCCAGCAGCATTCTTGGCCCTGATCCTGAACTCATACTGAGCTCCTTCAGTCAGGTCAGTGACGGTGAAGGCACAGCCCTGGATGTTGACGTGGTTGGCCTTCATCCAGGCTTTGGTGCCAGCCTCCAGCTTCTCCACCATGTAGCCAGTCAGCTTGTGGCCACCGTCGTACTTCGGAGCGGTCCACATCAGAGTCACCGTGCTTCTGGTGACGTTGATCACGTCAGGCTTGCCAGGAGGATCTAAAAGAGAAAGATAAAATAAATGGTCACAAGGGAAGAATTCTTGACTAAACATATAACATCAATCTATCTCGCAAAATCTCACTCTCACTCATTCAGCTACATGTACAATTGTGTCACAACTGAAGAGAGCAGTGAACTCACCAATAGGATCCAGGGCGATCACAGCATCAGTGACCCTGCTTGCTTTTCCCACGCCGGCCATGTTCATGGCCATCACTCTGAACTCGTACTCTAGTCCCTCTATCAGACCAGTGACTCTGCACTCCTTCACTCTCAGAGGAGTCTTACTGGCCCGCTTCCACATCAGACTGTTCCTCTCCTTAAATTCCACATGATATCCTGGACAGCAGACAAAGCCAGTTGGTCATGTGGTCCACATCTTTCATTGTAAACTTGTTCATTTATATAGCACTTTTCAAAAATAGTTTTCTATTGCTGCTATATGTTTTTGCTAAGTATTTCTGAGCAAATTGAAATTTAGCAGAATCTTTTACCAGTAATTGGGGAGCCACCAGTGTCCTTGGGATCAGCCCAGGTCAAGATGGCCGACTCGTGGCGGATGCTCACTATCTCAGGAGGAGCAGGCGCCTCGGGCACATCTAGAGGAAGGAGGGACAGAGGGAGGAGTAAAGGAATGGAAGAGAAAAAGAAGCAGGGGTTGACATTCACCAAGGTACACTGAGTTGAGAGATAAAATCTTCATGTGTGCCTGATCAAGCTTAACCTCGTCTTGACGAAGCACATGAGATGTTATTGTAATGTTCATAGTGTTACAATAGACACAGACTACAAAAGATATGTAATTGCCACAGGCCAAATGTAATTAAAAGTTTAATTAACATCAATTAGGAGTATAATAACTTACTGAATGGATGCTGGGCGATGACTGGGTCTGACCTCAGATACTCTCCAACCCCATACTTGTTCTCAGCAAATACTCTGAAGATGTACTCCACTCCGTCATGGAGCCTAATCACCCTCATGGTGTTCTTCTGGATGGCAGAAGCCACTGTAGCCCACTTGTTGTCCGTGGTCCTCCTTTTCTCAACGATGTAGTTAGACACCTCAGCACCGCCATCGTCTTTGGGCGGTCCCCACTCGAGGGTGATGCCGTCGGCCGTGATCTCGTCGAACTTGATGGGTCCGGTGCAGATGCCCGGCTTGCCGACCACCTTGAGCTGAAACTTGCATTCCTTGGAGCCGGCGCTGTTCCTAACGTTGATGGTGTAGGTCATAGCGTCTCCTCTCTGGCAGTCTCTGATCAGCAGGGTGGTGACGCCCTGAGACGCCTCCACACACATCCTGCCGGTGTCTCCCAGGGCGACGTCACCCTTCTTCCAGGTGGCGGTGGGGTACGGAACACCGATGACAGGGATGTTGATACGCATGGTGCTGCCCTCCTTGGCGACATAGCACAGGTCATGCAGGCTGCTCAAATTGCAGTCAGGAAGCACTGGAATCCAAGGGAATTGGTACATGAGAAAATAGATGGAGACATCCATGCTTGATGCTCCATTCACATGTAGCATGTAGCATGTAGCAACCTGAACTACAATAATCATCATGTTTTTTGTGAAACTTTCTGAATATTATGGGTGGATTGAGCGGATACTTATTTTTAAGTACTCCCTATTCACAATGGGTAGCTAAGAACAGAGATGGGAACCACCTCGGTCTAGAAAATATTATTTTTAAGCCATTGTATCATCAAGGATTGTGCCATTAAAACTCAAGTCCAAATCAGCTACATTCAGTTTTGAACTCTACCAAGTCTCAAGTCAACAAATTTGTGACTTGAATAATACTTAGGTCCCAGTCATGCAGCTACAGATACAGAAGCATGACGGCATGGCGTGACTACGCTGCCTTACCAAACTGGTCCTTGGCCAGGACGGTCAGCTCGGTGGGCGGTCCTTCTCCGGACTCGTTGAGAGCCTTGACTCTGAACAAATACTCCTTGCCCTCTGTCAGCTCCCCGATGGTGTGGTAGGTGTTCTTGCCCTTCATAAGCTGCTTCCACTTCTCCTCTCCCTCGCTCTGCTCCAGGATGTAGGCGGTGACATGGCTTCCTCCGTCACTGATGGGCTTCTTCCAGCCCAGAGTCACAGAGTCCTTGGAAATCCTCTGGGGTTTGAAGTCTGTCACTGGGCCAGGTTGCTCTGGAGGGGAGGGGGGGGGGGGGGGGGGGGGGGATGGAGAGGTGCGTGAAGACTGAGGATGTGGTCTGTATTGAGCAATACGTGTTGTGTATGTTGTGTTAGTCTGATGTAGTGTGCAATGGAATGGAATGGAATTATGGTCCAAGACAAATTTCTCTAGAGAGACCAATGAATCTAAATCTTAATCTTAACTCTAATCTAATCTAATCTATAAAATATTTATTGGTTGACCTGATTTAACAGTTCCATTAGAGAATTGATAGTCCAGATGGAATAGTCCAGACTGGAAGCAATCATCACACATGTAATTTGTATGAAACTATCAAAGATAATATGTGTAAGTACAATAAAACAATCTATCCCTCCCTCCATCCCTCCTTCCCTCCTCCCTCCATCCATCCTCCCTCCCTCCATCCTCCCGCCCTCCCTCCCTCTATCCATCCTCCCTCCCTCCTTCCCTCCTCCTTCCCTCCTCCCTCCCTCCCTCCCTCCCTCCCTCCTCCTTCCCTCCTCCCTCTCCTACCTGAGGCTCTGACGCTGCCGGCGGTCTCGCAGCCCTCTCCAATGCCGTAGGCGTTCTCGGCCAGCACTCTGAAGCAGTAGGCCTGTCCTCCCTCCAGGTTGGTGATCCTGAACGACGGCTTCACACACTTGGTGGACACGCAGGTCCAGGCCTTCCTCTCCGCCAGCCGCTTCTCCACGATGTAGTTCTTTACCGGGCTGCCGCCGTCAATCTGCGGGGCGTCCCAGGTGATGTAGGCGTGGCTTCTGGAGGTCTCCTTGACGGTCAGGTTCAGCGGAGGTCCAGGAGTGTCTGGGAGGGGAAGCAATGTCATTGGATGTTCTGTTAACTGAGACACAAAATAGGTCGCAGACCCACATGGCGAGAGTAATAATGTGTTTTCAGGATGCCAGGACCCACAGAAGTTGTTTTTTCATCTGGTTCCTTTGGGTGAAAAAGCTTTGCCAATAGTGGTTCAATGTTTTAGTAACTTTCTAGTTTTTCATAAATTTTATATTTTTATATATGTTTTATATTTTATATTTCCTATCTCATCAAATATATTGATGAAAAAAATGCTTATTTACCTCATCATATTGTTTTTCATTTCATTGATGATCTATGCTACAGATTTAATGTGTTTCACAATCAAAATAAAATACAATAAATAAATACAATAAAATAAGAGCTGAA
>NW_027281307.1:0-2500 GCF_046629955.1 Centroberyx affinis
TCTCCATCTCTCCATCTCCATCTCTCCATCTCCATCTCTTCTTCTTCTCAAAATCTCCTGAAATGAACGTGAACATTGCAGCATAGATTACATGTTCTGGACACAACTGATGTTTCAGATTAGGTTCCTGCACCAGGAAAAGGATTATGTGACATCACAGGTGTGACCAGGTCAACTTTGCTCGAGTCCCAAGTCTTGAGGCTCAAGTCTCAAGTCAAGTCCCAAGTCTAAATGTAGATTATCAAGTCAAGTCCAAGTCAAGTCCATGTCATTAATGTCAAGTCTCAAGTCTAAATGTAGAACAGCAAGTCAAGTCAGAACAAATCAAGAGTCCAGTATCAATTTAATATTTTAAAGAAAACTAAATATCTAGGACTTTTCAATGCAATATGGTTTTAATAGGATAAAAACTTGGTAAGAGCATCATGAGTTTGATTTCTATAATCAGTTTCAACTTCAATAAATTCAATCATTCCATACAAATTCAGAAAACAGAATTTAAATTCAGTCGTCTGCTGGAACAAATCTCATCACTTTCAATCTAAGTCATTTACACAAACACAAGATCTCAAGTCAAGACTTTAGAAACCTTTTCAAGTCATCAGAGTACAAGTCAGAGTCAAGTCCCAAGTCACCAGAACCCAAGTCAAGTCAAGTCTCAAGTCTTCTCTTCATGCATCAAGTCAAGTCTCAAGCTATTAAAACTGTGACTCGAGTCCAAGTCATGTGACTCGAGTCCCCACCTCTGGGTGACATGAATATGAATTAGACACAACATTTTCACATGTTAGTCATATGGAAAAGGTTAGCTAACGCTTCTTTAAGGCAACTAAAGCAATTTGGTTAAAGGAATAGTTCACCCACTAATGAAAATGTCATTATCTCCGCACCCAGGTCAGTTCATAACATTTTGGACTTTTGGGACCCACAGTGTGATTATTTGGATTATGCTGTTTGGAGGCATTTTATGGTAATTTTTTTCATTTTTGGGTGGACTATTCCTCATGTGTGACTTCATCTTATAAAGAATTGTGTAAACCGAGTCTAGGCGGGTTTACCCTCCACCGCATCAGAGAGAGAAGGAGAAGTGAGAGCTGAGAAGAAAGAACAGAGTGAAACAGAGAGAGAGAGAGAGAGAGAGAGAGAGAGAGGTGAAGGGTGAGAGACATTGAGGATGAAGAGCAGAGGGTTTGAAGTTGACATCTGTCAGAGAGCTGAAATCTAAACCAAATTATGATCCACACTACCATCAGCACCACCCAGTTTGGTGTGTGTGTGTGTATGTGTGTGTGTGAGGCCTTGATGTCTCTGGCAGATGTTTGAGTGTGTGTGTGTGTGTGTGTGTGTGTGTGTGTGTGTGTGTGCGTGCATCTACCTTCTGACAACTCCCCCAACATCTAAGAAGCGACGACAGACGGAGCGACACAGAGAGAGAGTGTGTGTGTGTGTTCAGGGAGAATGTGTGTGTTCACTCATAAAGCCTTAATAACAGAGATCAGCACTCTTCATTGACTTGTTGTGACACACACACACACACACACACACACACACACACACACACTTGATATTTGTGGTTGAAAGTTAAAATACAGGAACGTAATGTGTTTTCTGTCTGAAGTTTCCCCTCATCACATCGCTCCTCTGTTGGCTCCAATATGCTTTTATGTTGAAATAAAAAATCAACCAATCATCCACTGATCATTGCTGGGTCACAGGGAGCTACAGTCTACATGCTGTGACCTCTGACCCTTCAACTCGTTACAGTTGGTTGTTTGGACCAGTCATGTAGTTATGAGTGACTTTGCCTCTCTCTTTCTTTCTTTATTTCCTTGTTTTCTTTTCTTATACCAGGCTATGTTCTTTCTTTTTTTTTCTTTTTTTTTGTACTGCCTGTCTTATGTTGACAATGTCCTTTTGTGTGTGTATTCTATCTCTGTTGTATTGTATATCTGTTTTTAACAGTGTTTTTACAAAAGCCCATCTAGGGACAAACATTGCAAATTAGCTTAGGCTATAAATGTAATATGATATGTGACATCAGACTATTTTCGTTTAAATGTTCTATGTCTATGTATCTGTCCGTATTCAAATAAACATTGAAATGAAATGAAATGTAACAGTGGCGATCTATGAATTGACGCTGACGCTGCTTTCCGTTCAAAGCTGAAAGTCGGGCAAATTCCCAGCTTCCAGCGGCCCGACTTGGAAAAACCAGAGCAGAAACTGGAGTTTCTTTGCTTAAAGGCCCAGTCCGCAGTGTTTTGTAAACACTGGGGTGCGGCTTTCCCAGTCTAACTCTGGCAACTCAGTCATCACAGGTTTAGCTGCCTGCTTAAAGGGGATGAAACCCGAGACTCACTTTTTCCAGCTGTTAATAAACTCATCCATCCCTGCTGTAAACATCACATAATGATGTCTTCCTGGATTTTATGTGTTAAGTCTCGGCTTTTTGACGCCAACTAGCAGTTGATAAAATATTGTGGAAATATCGACATGTTGG
>NW_027281307.1:7500-40000 GCF_046629955.1 Centroberyx affinis
CCAGTCAGCTGGGAGGCTGAGTGGAGCTTCAGGGCCGCTGCTGACCTCTGACCCCAACTGATCAAATGTGAAGAAACCAGAGGTGTGACCAAGTCAACTTTGCTCGAGTCCCAAGTCAGTCTCAAGTCCTGAGGCACAAGTCTCAAGTCAAGTCCAAGTCATTAAAGTCAAGTCTCAAGTCTAAATGTAGAACAGCAAGTCAAGTCAGAACAAATCAAGAGTCCAGTATCAATTTAATATCTTAAAGAAAACTAAATATCTAGGACTTTTCAATGCAATATGGTTTTAATAGGATAAAAACTTGGTAAGAGCATCATGAGTTTGATTTCTATAATCAGTTTCAACTTCAATAAATTCAATCATTCCATACAAATTCAGAAAACAGAATTTAAATTCAGTCGTCTGCTGGAACAAATCTCATCACTTTCAATCTAAGTCATTTACACAAACACAAGATCTCAAGTCAAGACTTTAGAAACCTTTTCAAGTCATCAGAGTACAAGTCAGAGTCAAGTCCCAAGTCACCAGAACCCAAGTCAAGTCCAGTCTCAAGTCTTCTCTTCATGCATCAAGTCAAGTCTCAAGCTATTAAAACTGTGAGTCAAGTGACTTGAGTCCTCACCTCTGGAAGAAACAAATTCCTAATTACACTCGGTGTGATCGACTGGCAAAATGAAGACAGCACCTTGTTGCTTCTGATAGATGTAATAAACAGTGAAATAATTAATAGTTACAGACATTGATGAGGTAACTCTCAAAATCATTATCATCCTGTAAATCACTTCTTAAAACTCACTTTTATACGAAGTCCTTCTCATAGTTTTATTAATTTATTCTTTTATCTTCTCCCTTTACCTGTTCTATCTTTGTTTTATGGTTTTATTTGTTTTTATGGTTTTATTGGTTTTAAGTATTATTTGCCTCTTTTATGAAACAGATATGACAATGAAGTTATTGAATTAATTAACAAGGAGTCTTAGCTGGATAATGGCTGTGCAGAGACACACACTCATTGAGCACATTTTAGTACACACACACACACACACACACACACGCACACACACACACACACACACACACACACATAAAACACAGCCACTCTTGCTCAGATAAGTCTCAGCACATTGTTCAGATGAAAGAAAAACCTTTGATGTTGGCAGTGTGTTTGTGTGTGTGTGTGTGTGTGTGTGTGTGTGTGTGTGTGTGTGTGTGTGTGTGTGTGTGTGTGTGTGTGTGTGTGTGTGTGTTAAGTTAAGTGGGTTAAGTGATAAGGGCATAACCTGTCCTATCAGCCGACTCACCGGGTATTACCAACTCTGCCAACTCTGGCACAATGCGGGGACTCTCTCTCACACACACACACACACACACACACACAGACACACACACACACACACACTGATAGGGCCTAATAGGGGTACAGGGGGGTGTGGTGCGGCAGGTGGGGATGGTTGTTGCAGTTGTGTGTAACATGTTGCTGCATTTCAGAGATTACAGAATCAAGTTTGAACTCTGTCCTCTCTTCCTTTTTTAATTATATCACACAGAAAAATAAAGGTGTGAACTGGAACTGAAAATAGTTATTGGGAGTGACGCCATAAAAAAAACATTTCTGGTTCCACAAAGAACCTTTCAAGAACCCCAAAGAACCATATATGGGATATTAAAAGGTTCTTAATTCTTAGTTATTGGATGGTGGGTGATGGCATACATGTGGAAAATAACCAAACCTCTCCATATTGTGCAGTTAGAGGCTATAGAAGGACAGATAAACAAACACAATGCAGGTGTCTGAGCAAAGGAGTGCAGAAGGTTCTTTGTGGAACCAGAAATGGTTCTTCTATGGCAGTGATTCTCAACCTTTTTCATATCAAGGACCCCTAATGTAGTCCACATTAGAGCCACAGACCCCCATTTGATGAGATTTATCTCTCAGACCCAAATCTGAGAATATTTTTATTGTTGGATATGATTTTGTCCAGAATCCCATGACTGTCTGTATTGTAGATAGAGAGATAACAGAGAAACTATGATCAAAATAATCATTCTTCTCCATTCTCTAACTGTGTTAACTTCTTGTAAATGAAATAATGCTGAAGTTTAACAATTCATCAATTTGCTGGAGACCCCCTGGAACCCCCTCAAGGACCCCTGGTGGTCCCCGGACCCCACGTTGAGAACCACTGTTCTACAGTATGGCATCACTCCCAAGAACCATTGTCGGTTTCAGTTCGCACCTTCATTTTTCTGTGCGTACTTGGAAAAGATTCAATCTTAACAATGTTCTCTTACATTATAAATGAGCTACTTTTTAGTTTTACTTCGGTACATTTTTTACTCCAGTACTTTTACGTCTACTTGAGTAAAATATCAGCACAGCAACAATACTTCTAGTACTCCCTCCTCCTGGTTTAGGTCCGCTCCCTCGCTCCTCTCTCCTGGTGTTCTGGCTCTGGTGGATGTGAACTCTGGGGAAACGCCAGGACTGATTAGGCCATGTCCCGCTGCTGTCATTAGCACACAGTGGAGACACTCAGCTTAATGGGGGAGACACATCGCAGCTAATTGCCTCAATTTGGATGAAGCCTGTGACAGCTCGCTGGTGAGGAAGGGCACACACAAGGTCAATTGTCCTGCGCCTGAATGCTAAACTCATTTCTGATGTGTTATGATTGAGCGAGTAGACGCTAATGAACAAGGAAGGGTCATTATTTCAGGGTTCAGGGAGTCCCGGGCCGCGGCCGAGCACAAGGAGCCCGTTTTCCGCCTCGCTGCGCCGGGCTCGGCGGGCGAAATCATATCATTACAACTTTCGTCATTGCGACGTCAGGCCTTGTCATTTGGAAAATGACCTGCGAAAAAAGTGAAGGCCGGGGCTTTTCTCTCTTTCGCTCTCAGAAAACAAACAACGCAGTGAAAAGGGCAAGACGCACGACGGAGCGGGATGTCCTGCCAGTTTACACAGATGGCAGGTTGTGACGGCGGGGCGGATAAAAGATAAAAGACGTATTTATCAAAACACGTGCGTCATCTTTCGTTTTCCCCTTTTATTTTAAGAAATTCATTTTTTATTTCAAAACCAAGGGAGAATATTACCATCTCAGCCTGACTATCGCTACATAAAACAATCCCAGAAAAATTTAAATCCAGTTTCCGTAAATCTGTCCAGAGATCAAAACTAAGCTCACCACCACAGAGAAATATTTCAATTTAACATTAACAGATATTATTGATCTGTATTGACAGATTGTCACAGATACCACAGCACAGAATATGACCATAATAATGCATTTGATTTGGAAAGTATGAGATTTAGATCATGTTTACACAATCAACAGTCATATTTACATTAGAGGTTTCAGAAAATATCCTTCTTCACAAAAATCCTGTACTGCTTGGCTGTAATTGGAGTAAGAGCGTCAAAACTGAAACAAATTTGTTGACTGAAAAACTGAAGTAAAGCCCAAAAAGAGGGGGAGAAAAGGAGCCAGGAGGTGAGGAGGAGAGAGGGGATGGAGATTGAGATGGAGGGATTGAAATGGGAGGAGTGGGCGGTGGAATAGGAGGTGGAGCAGGAGGAGGAGGGGGGCAGTGAGGCGGAAGGAAGAGTAGGAGAAGGAGGTAGAGAAGAGGAGGAGGAAGATGAGGTGAAGCACTTAGTAGGAGTAGTAAGAGATGGAGTTGTATAGTAGTAGGAAGAGGAGGAGGAGAAGTGGAGTAAGTGGAGGAGGAGGAGAAGAAGGAGAAAGAGTTGGAGGAGTGCGAAGAGGAGTAGGATGAGGTGGAGGAGAAGTTGTAGGAAGAGGAGAAGAAGAAGTAGGAACAAGATGAGCAATAGGAGGAAATGGAGAAGAGGGAGAGGAGGAGGTGTAGTATTAGTAGGAGGAGGAGTAAGAGGTGGAGTAGCAGCAGTAGTAGTCGTAGTAGGACTAGGAGGAGGCAATGACGGAAAAGGAGGAAGAATTGGAGGCGGATGAGTAAGAGTAGTAGTATTAGGAGGAGAAGGAGGAGGAAGAGGAGGAAGAAGAATTGGAGTAGTATTATAGAAGGAGGAGAAAGAGGAGGAGAAGAGAGAATGGAGGAGGAGGAAGAGTAGGATAAGGAGGAGGAGGAGGAATAATTGGAGGAGGAGGAGCAGGAGGAAGAGGAGTCGTTGTAGTAGTAGGAGTATGAGTAGTAGTATTAGGTTCAGGTTCAGGTTCAGGGGCCGGATTCACCAATGTGTTCTTAAGATAGATCTTAAGAAATGACATAAGAGAAAATTTTAGGAAGTTCTTAAGAAGGCTCTGAAGTGCAATTCCTCAATATTTTCTTAGTAACAGTCTCATTTCTTACAAATTTCTTTAATTTTCCAACTTAAGAACTTCTCAAAATAGGGCCTGAATTAATTCTGGTTAATAAACTTTAGGCTTACTGCCATTGAGGCTAGGAGACAAGGCTAGGAGGCTAGGAGACGAGGCTAGGAGACAACCCAAAGTGCTTCCATCTACAAAACAACTGGGGAAAAACCTATTTAGGGCAACTAGAGCAAAGATTTAAACATTGGTTGCTGTTGGTAACTGTAAAATTTGCATCTTATTTCCAACAGACATGAGACAGAGGCCTACCTGGCCCTACACCAAATAAAGCTTTACAATAAATGTTCATCTTAATGTTAGGTGTAGGGGAACCTATGAAGACTTTGAACTATAACCTACTTGTCTAAAATGTGTTTAAATATATGATATTAGAGGCTTACCTTTTCACTGTAGGAGTTTTCAGACAGGTGAAGGGCCGTCTTAAAGTTAAGAAAAAAATCAAGAACAAATTTGAGAACTTTCATTTCAAGAATACCATTTATTCCTAAGTTTTTTCATAGGAAGAAACATAAGAAGAAAGTTAAGAAAATATATAAGAACTGTTTTGGAGAATAGCATTTTTCCCTACTTTTTTTCTTAAGACACAAGTTAAGAAAAAAAATGGCACGGTTTTGTGAATCTGGCCCCAGGTCTTTATTGTCCCACAGGGGGAAATTCATTTTGCAGCAAGGCACAATAAAAACGATAATATCACATAGTACAGTATAAATACAAGAAGCAGGAAAGGAGGAGGAGGAGCAGGTGGAGGAAGAGGGGATGGAAGAGGAAGAGGAAGAGGAGGAGGAGGAGGAGGAGGAGGAGCAGGAGGAGGCGTAGCGGCGTGTGGGAGCAGACGCTGCGTGTCTCCACCCAGACACACTGGAGACTCTTCAACAAAGACAGCGGCGGAGTGAGAGAGACGACATGCAACCGCCGCAGAAACACACACTAATGACCTGAGCTCCGGCCGGACGCACGATCCGTCACTTCACTTCACTTCACATCACTTCACTTCATACTGCATGTTTCATACATACACTGCTTTACAGGCCATGAGAAGAAAGCCAATAACAAGCAAGAACAGCAGACCTGACGTTTAAAAAAGTGTAAAAAAAACTATAAATCTACACTACCAGTCAAAAGTTTGGACACATGCATTTTTCTTTATTTTTTACTGTTTTCCACCTTTTAGAATAACAGTAAAGACATCAAAACTATGAAATAACACAAATTGAATTATGCAGCGACCAAAAAACTGTTAAACAAATCAAAACTATCTTATATTTTAGATTCTTTGCCTTGATGGAAAGGCAAAGGCTTTGGAAAGAAATTCATACATAGGATAAACGTCACTATTTATATTTGTCTAAGAAACTCATTTCAAGCATTTAAGCAGAAGACTTTAGATCAAAATGGCTTTAAGGGAATGAGAAACATAGAACATTCAGTCAGGTGGGTCCAGACTGGTAGAGTAGATAAACAGAATGGGTTAAAAAACAGTAATTCCATCACACAATTTTTAGTTACAGTTCAAAAATGGGGGAGAAATTCTCTTTACCCTGTCTGGATGCTCTGGAAAATCCTTTTTACTTTCTACAATTGAAGAGTTTTTGTTGCAAGAAAAGATCACACTCATCAGACCTAAGATCAGACTAACAAAATAATTACTGACATGAAAGTAAAAATGTGGAAAAAATTAGGTTGGGTGCTATTTGATGACTTTTGCACACAAAATCCGAACATATTTTAAAAGTGGAGTGATCTGTGTTTTTGAAAAATTGGGTAACAGGTATCAATTTTTCTTTTTCTCAGAAGGGATATGTAGCGTTTTGGACTGAATCCCTTTAAAAAAAAAAAAATGTTACCTGTTATTTATTGCTCAGTATTAAAAAAAAAAAAAAGATTATTAAATCCCCTAAATTCTGGTAATAACATAACATAACATATTTGTACATAATTCTTATTTCTCTTATTTCTATATTATTATTGTTATATATTGTAGTATAATGCACATATTTTACATATTTCTTATTTTCTTATTTCTATTTTTCTTATAATTTCTCTATGCTTATATATATTTATTTTCTAGAATGTGAGCAACTGCAACGTAACCCAATTTCCCCTCGGGGATCAATAAAGTATTTCTGATTCTGATTCTGAAATTGTTGCTATTTTGCAAGTAAAGAGCTCAAGATATCTTCTAACTTCAGTAATAGTGGTGTAGTAGTATTGTGTTTTTCTTGTTTGCTGGCGGCAAAAATACTTTCTCATTCACATTCAGTGTTCAGTTCAATTCAAACCAACAGGATTCAGTGTGCAGCGTTTGGGTTTGATGCCTGTTTTATGTAAAACCATGTTAAACGGGGGAGGAAGAGAGGAGCGAGGAACAAGAAGAGAGGAGAAGAAAAACAACTGAGAAAAAGAGAGAAGAGAAAGATAAAAGAGAAAGGAAGAAAAGAAAAGAAAAAAGAGAAGAAAAAGCAGAGAGAAAAGAAAGAGGAGAAAGGGGAGCGCCTTGTTTTGTTCCCCGTTGCCCTTTTCCACTCAGAACACCACTGGTGGCACGTTCAACCGCTGAAGCTGCTAGCCAATCGCCTCGTCCCGTTTGCCCTGTCACCCCGCATCACCGGGGTCAAAGGGCGCTGCGCCTCCCAATTAGCGAGCCAGCGAGCGCTCCAATCTCCCCCCACCCACCCACCCTCCTCCCCCCCTCCACTCCCCAATCTCCCACAATCCAGCGGGAGACAGAGACATTAACCACAGAAACCCTTCTTCTTCTTCTTCTTCTCAGCACCTTGTCCTGACCGGTCGGTCCTCCTCCGGCCTGCAGAGTGAGCGCGGCCCGCAAAGCGTTTTCATAAAAAAACTAACATCGGTTTTGTTAGACAAATAAGCGCGGTCGTACGGTGCGAGTTCCCCTTTCCCCCGGTGCTAACTGTTCACCCTTGTAATCAGATCATGCCTGCTGAAGGGTCAGGAACAAAGACATGCAAATTCTAATTAAATGCGCAGCGTTGGGACAGGCCCCGTTTGATCGCTGAGCCCTTTCATGCCCCCTAATCGCTCCTGACAGCCCCTTCCAACAGATTCTGTGACAAACTTCTCGATTCCACTGAGGGGGATTTTTGAACTTTGCTTGCTCCTGCGGCCTCGGCTCCCGGTCTGTCAAACAATCCAAATCAATGACCCAATTGACCAGTGGTCCCCTTGTTGATAACCTCAATGAGCTCTATGTTGCCATTCATTGTGTCAGAGGGCTAAATGCCGATAGCATTTTATGGTAATTAAACATTCGTTTGGTTCCTAGCTTTGAATGCAAACACTGGAGGGGTTCAAGGGGGGGTTAGAGGAGGAGGAGAGGGGGGGGGGGGCATCCGGAAAGCACGGGGCAGGAACGGGGGGGGGGATGCAGGTGCAGGGCCTGGATGGAGGGATGAATCGGAGGGGGCCGCTGAGAGACAGGCACGACCTCGGCACTTTCCCACCAACATGGCCCCGCGCCACCGGGACACTCATTAGGTCATTACAATAAGCAAGGAGGCATTTTTTTTGTTTTATTAAAAATCTCATTAATCCCACAACAAAAGGCACGTACTGACCTCATTGGTGCCCCTGTTATCTGAATATGCCTTTATATAATGGAGCGTCTAATTGCATCTCGGCGCCTAGCAGCTTTCCCTCCGTCCGGCCCGGCGGGGTTTTGGTTTGTGAGGAGTGAAAGCAGAGCTAAAGAGAACCGCCCCGCCGCCGCCCGCTGACCTAATGGGAAACCAGCTTACAGTGGAGGAGGGAGCAGCAGATCCACAGGTGGGACGACCCACTCACAGCTACTGTAGTTACTGAGATTTTGAGTAACACTACTTTTTAGAAAACTTTTTGGAAAGAGCCAGTACTTTTATAGTTATAACTACTATTAAAAATATAATTATAACTACTATTTCCTATTTTTAAAATCTAACAAAACTCATTTGTATACAGAAAGTGGGTCCAGGAAAAGCCACAGGGACATTTTGAAAGCTGCGATATTTTTAAAATAATAATTTCAAAAGTCGTCAGCTGACCAGAGTTTGGCCTTTCTAGTGTTGAGCAACAACAACAATTGACCTAAATGAAACCTCAGCTGCTATCACTACTTTCTGATTGGGGCTTTATATCCCAAAAAAGTTCTGCGGTCAGTACTGTTGGAGGTTTCAGCAGATCCACAGGCGGGACAGACCCAGTCACAGCTACTGGAGTGAGATTTTGAGCAAAACTACTTTTTTAAACAGTCAGTAGTTTTATTTCCACTTGAGTAAATCTTTTAACACTGGAAAGGTTGATTCATTTTGGGGGTCTAAGAGAATGCAAACACGCTTGAAACTGAAAGGGGTAAACAGAATTATAACTGCTGATTCCTTTCATGATTTTGAAAATCTAACAAAACTTGTTTGTACAGAAAGGAAGGACATTTTGAAAGCTGAGATGTTTCTACATTTCGAAACAGCCAACCTAAATGAAACCTCAGCTGTCATTACCAGTGGTGGAAAGTAACTAAGTACATTTACTCAAGTACTGTACTTAAGTACAATTCTGAGGTACTTGTACTTTACTTGAGTATTTCCATTTTATGCTACTTTGTACTTATACTCCACTACATTTTAGAGGGAAATATTGTACTTTTTACTCCATTACATTTATTTCACAGCTATAGTTACTAGTTACTTTTCAGATCAATATTTTATATTTAAAACATTTGATAATCTTTATAAAATAACTATAAAATAGCATTGTTATAGATTAGACTACCCAAAAGTATAGCTAAATTGTTAATTAATTGATAGTTTAGCTTCACGTTGACAACTTTAAAATGCTGCTTACATGTACATGTATGTCAATAAATCTGTATTAATATTCCAATAATTTATGAAACATATAACTTTCTAAATGGGGACAGTTTGCATAATGAGTACGTTTACTTTGATACTCTAAGTACACTTTGCTGCCAATACTTATGTACTTCTACTTAAGTAAGATTTTGAATGCAGGACTTTTACTTGTAATGGAGTATCTTTACATTGTTGTATTGTTACTTTTACTCAAGTAAAAGATCTCAGTACTTCTTCCATCACTGGTCATTACTACTCACTGACTGGTGCTTTATATCCCAAAAAGTTCTGCAGTCACAATTGTTGGGGGATTCAGTAACTTCACATGTGAGACATACAGAGTTACAGCCACTGTGTTTACTCTGCTTGGAGTAGATTTGGATTAAACTCTACTGTTTTGATTACTTTTACTTCTGCCTGAGTGTTCTGCAGATAGAAAACGAAAGTTACTCTGCTTGATTGTGATACTTTTTAGAGTAATTTTAAAAGTCAGTACTTCTAAACATCAAACAAAAAGTTCAGAACTTTGTGTTTGGTAGATTATTTCTCTGTTGTAACAATGCTTCTTGGCAATACATTTTATACCGTTGGAAAGCCTGTTTATTTCCCTTTTAAATGGTGCCTCATTTGTAAGGAACATGCATTTGTGGGATGAGCAGCACAGCTGAGTATGTGGGTTGCACTCATGAAAAATTTGCCAAATCTTCTCTGCCAATGCCAAACAGCTTATTCTGCTGTTGCTATTGACTCTTGTTTTGAGCTTCCGGTACCCCCAGGTGCTGACAATCAGGTACCTGATTGGCACCTGCACTGGAACCTGAACATGTGGAGGAACGTTATGTTCAGTGATGAGTCCAGATTCTGCCTACGGAAGTTGGATCGTAGGGTCAAAGTGTGGAGAAGATGGGGAGAACGCTATGCTGATTGCTGCACCGATAGAGTAACACCTTTTGGTGGAGGCAGTGTGATGGTGTGGGGCGGCATCTCCATCACTGGAAAAACAAGGCTTGTCATCATTGGAGGCAATCTCAATGCAGAGAGATATCGAGATGAGATTCCGCAACCAGTGGCAATCCCATATCTCCACAGTCTGGGACCGAACTCCATCCTCCAAGATGACAAGGCTCGCCCCCACAGAGCGGGGTTTATCAGAGACTACCTCCAGAATTTGGGAGTAGAGAGAATGGAACGGCCTGCCAACAGTCCTGACCTCAACCCAATTGAACACTTATGGGATCAGCTTGGGCGTGCTGTTCGTGCTAGAGTGACCGACACAACCACGTCGGCTGACTTGCGACAAATCCTGGTTGAGGAGTGGAATGCCATCCCACAGCAGTGTGTGACCAGGCTGGTGACCAGCATGAGGAGGAGGTGCCAGGCTGTTGTGGCTGTGTATGGTTCTTCCACACGCTACTGAGGCTCCTGATTGTTTGTTAAATGAATAAATTGTCAAATTGCCAATATGTCTTGTTTCTTCCTTGTTACTGATAGACTTCAATCATCCAATCCACCAAACAACACCAAACAAGAGTCAATAGCAACAGCAGAATAAGCTGTTTGGCATTGGCAGAGAAGATTTGGCAAATTTTACATGAGCGCAACCCACATACTCAGCTGTGCTGCTCATCCCACAAATGCATGTTCCTTACAAATGAGGCACCATTTAAAAGGGAAATAAACAGGCTTTCCAACGGTATAAAATGTATTGCCAAGAAGCATTGTTACAACAGAGAAATAATCTACCAAACACAAAGTTCCAAACTTTTTGTTCGATGTTTATTTGTGCTTGAGTAATTAATAAGCACTGACAATGACCCCAGTTTACAAAAGTGTGTGTGTTTCCAAACTAGACACGCAGAAATACAAAAAAAATATTACAAGACTGGGGATGGGTTTGAATGTGTGTGTGTGTGTGTGTGTGTGTGTGTGTGTGTGTGTATGTGTGTGTGTGTGTGTCCTGTACCCCTGGAGTCTCAGTCTGACAGTGAGTCGAGGTTAAGCAGCAGATTAAAGGCTTCAGAGGTGCTGGGTCAGAGAGCTACCGGACACACACACACACACACACACACACACACACACACACACCATCACTACATCCTCAACACAGCATCTCAAGGATTGTCACCCGCTCACAGGAGAAGGAGACAGGTATCCAAGACAAAAACAGATTCCCATCCCAGACAGAAACAGTGTTATTTCTGCGCTGCGTCTGCGTTTCCCCCGAGTCGCTGAGCTCCAACTTCAGGTTATTTGAACTTTGACCTTGTTTGCCGCTAACCTTTCGAAGCATTTCCAATCAGATTACAGCTCTATGTGACGTAGGTCTATGCGTCAATGCTCAACGATGGAGGAGAAACCATGTTCTGTGTGAGTTTACACAACTGTATGACACGTTGATTAATAATAATCTTATGCTAATAGGGTTAGGGTTAGATATTTTGACAAATCCCTGTACAGGACAAATTATATACAGGTCCAAAATCAATTAACTTATTTATTCTTTAATTATAATGCAGCATTGTTGTTGTTTGTTTTTACAGAAATTGCAGCAAAATTTCTGTGGAAACAAATTTGTGCAGGGAGCCGGACTGCGTTGCCATGGTAACTGTCCCAGCATGTTCAGTATGCAAGACTCTAGCGCTAGTTTCTCTGCAAAACAACATGATCACCATTTAAAAATATATATATCTACAGCCTATGCGTACTTGCAAAACAATTGTTGCATAAAAGTAAAGAACCTTAAACTCATGATTTATCTTCATATCTGTGCTATGAAGCAGATATGTTTCTCAGGATGTAATCATGTTTTTGAGAGACTACTGACAAGAATTTCAGGTGGGAAAAATTATCTCATATTGATAGCATTCATACAGCGGCCATTTTGAATACTACTCATTTCAGATCCCCCACTAAAAACATATCTGAAATAAATGGAGACTTCAGAGGGATACGTTTATATTTGAGCCTTTTAGTATTTTAGCTCATCTAGGTAGCTAGCGAAAAGCTTACTAACTAGCTAGTAAGCTAACTTCCCTGCTAAATTCAGCAAGTTGTTGTGGCCGTTGTTCTCAAGTTTGCCGGCTAATTTGGTAAATGTTTATCTTAAGCTCTCACTTATCTGTTTAAGTAATGCTACTTTTATATATAGGCATGTCTCTTCCAGGTAGTTAGTGTTCAAAATGGCTGCCGTGTGAATAAGGTCAATAGCATTTTCGTATCAAACCCTTCATTTGTTCCATCTGTTGCCGGGGTGCTGTGACCTCTGACCCTTGACCTGCTTGCAACACGGTCGATCTAGGAAATCAGCCTTATATTCTCCTGTTGAACTGGTTTTAACTCTCTCAGGATAACAGCATCAGCTAAATGCCTATAATGTAAATGTCAATGTAAATGTCCTGTCGTTTCCTCCCTGCTGTGCGTCACACTCAGTGAAAACCTGTCAATCACGACACACCAGGGTTTTCAATTAATCCTCTGTGTGTTTGTGCTGCGGGACGGAGACGCGTGTGACACTGGGCAAACAGGGAAGGCGGTGAACACATGAATGACAGCATTACTCATGCAAAACCATCCAAAATCTTGTCATAATAAAAGTGAAGCGCTGTGCGTACGGAGGATTGTCTGTGCCCCGTCTCCCCTGCAGATAAGTGTGAGGTCATAATGGAAAGATATTAACTGGAATAACTTTTAACCTAAGCAGGAAGA
This sequence comes from Centroberyx affinis, assembly GCF_046629955.1. NCBI lineage: Eukaryota > Metazoa > Chordata > Actinopteri > Beryciformes > Berycidae > Centroberyx > Centroberyx affinis. The sequence continues at coordinate 20,408 of NW_027281307.1, forward strand.
TGACCATCAAATCACATGTTTGTGTTATTTAACGGATGAAACGCTGTTAATAGCAGGAACCTGATCATCAGATCCTTTAAAGTTCAGATTGGATGTTTTTATTTCCATGTTACACTATCAAGTCCCAAGTCTAAATGTAGCTTACCAAGTCAAGTCCAAGTCAAGTCCATGTCATTAATGTCAAGTCTCAAGTCTAAATGTAGAACAGCAAGTCAAGTCAGAACAAATCAAGAGTCCAGTATCAATTTAATATCTTAAAGAAAACTAAATATCTAGGACTTTTCAATGCAATATGGTTTTAATAGGATAAAAACTTGGTAAGAGCAGCATGAGTTTGATTTCTATAATCAGTTTCAACTTCAATAAATTCAATCATTCCATACAAATTCAGAAAACAGAATTTAAATTCAGTCGTCTGCTGGAACAAATCTCATCATTTTCAATCTAAGTCATTTACACAAACACAAGATCTCAAGTCAAGACTTTAGAAACCTTTTCAAGTCATCAGAGTACAAGTCAGAGTCAAGTCCCAAGTCACCAGAACCCAAGTCAAGTCAAGTCTCAAGTCTTCTCTTCATGCATCAAGTCAAGTCTCAAGTGACTCGTGTCCAAGTCATGTGACTCAAGTCCAAGTCATGTGACTCGAGTCCAAGTCATGTGACACGAGTCCCCACCTCTGCATTACTGTAATCACTTCCTTTAAAGGGGTTTTAGAGCAGCATATTAATTAGTTTCTTCACTTATCCCTCTGAGACAAATACATGGATGCATTTCACCAGAGGGGTCAGAGGTCAGCAAGGAGCCAAGATGGAGCCAGTGGAGGGTTCAAGGACACTTCAGGAGGGGTGGACACATGTTGTGGGGATCGAACCCGTGACCTCCCGCTGACAGGACGTTCCCTCTAACCTCCAGACCTCCACATTGCTCTTTTTTTTTCTTTTCTTTAAAGATTTTTTTCAACTCGTCACCATGACTCGTCCCTCTGGGAGGTCCAGATCTCAGACGAAAATAAAAACCCTCTGAAGTTACCGCTTTCTGGTGGAAACGACTTTTAACCAAAACCGACCTGTCAACACTCAGGCTAAAACAGCAGAACCCCCCCCCCCCCCCCCCTCTCTCTCTCACACACACACACACACACACACACACACACTTTACCCCTGTCAATTATAGATGAGAGAGACGATTAGGTGAAACTTTAAGTGAGTTTCCTCTATTTTTTTTTTTATTCAGTCTCCATCTTTGTCCCTCAGCCTCACTGTGGTGTTTCTACACTGCTCTTCCCACAGATCACCTGTCAATCAAACAGTGTGGGCGGAGCTTGGATTTTCTTGTTGCTGCAGTTTGAGTTTCTCTTTTCTTTGTCTGTTCAGCCATGGTGGCTTCAAGTGAAATTGATTGAAACCAGCAAGATTATCTCCCAGTGCAGTGAGATAATTTGACTAAAAATATCATGAAATAAGCTGACAGGTCTGGAAAAAAAGTTAAAATCACTGGACAGCTGGCCATTTTTTGCAGTGCAGAAAGATTCTCCAGACTACACGGAGGCGAGCAAAACAGTAACTGAGTGATGAGTGGAGGAGGAGGAGGAGGAGGAGGAGGAAGAAAGCGAAGGGAGGGAAGCTGGAAGAGAGGGAGAGAGATGAAAGAGTGTAGAAGGAGGGAGGGAGAGAGGGAGGAGAGATGAGTGATCCAGTCATCCAGAGCGAGCCGACATCCCACAGGACAGGAAGCACTGTGTTGACCGACAGTCTGCATCCTCCTCCTCCTCTCCCTCTTTCTCCTCTTTTTCTCCTTTATTGTGTGTTTTTTTTTTCCCCCCGGTGATTTCCACACTCATCCTCTCAACCGCCGACAAAACCGCCATGCAGCTTCTGACAGTTTCACTATGAATAAAGAGTAGAGATCAGTCCGCACATCCAGTGCAGATGCTGGGTTGAGTATGAATCAGGAGGAAATTGTTAAAGGTTAAATGTGTCATATTTCTGCTTTTTTTATATATATTTTCTGCTTGACTAGTAAATATCAGCAGGTTTCTGAATGGTAGAGAGTGAAACAAAGTGAACAGCCGGCACACGGCAGATTTCCTCATTCAAAAACACAGGAGCCGGCCCAAGTTCTGAAGGCCCTCCTGCCACACCAAGGTCCCTTCAAAAATCTGCCAGTTTGTTTTTGTCTTGCTTATCGGCAAAAAACACACATCAGAAAATACTATTTGAGAATTTATTACTAATCTGTAGGGTGTTCTGCTAAATTCGGCAACTATATAATCCTCCAAACAGCTAGAATTTTAACAGACTGGCCCATTTATGTGCCAGGGAAGTGGAGTTACTTCACACACAAAATAGCGACTCCTTACCTTCAATATGTTCCAAAAACCCACAGACAGCTGAATCGCGGTGATGTCAGGATCCTGATCGCAGCAAGTGTCCATCCAACAAAAAAAAAAATGCGCTAACTCGGTAAAACATGACAGAACGTTCATTTATTCTCTATTTCTGTACATATATGATCAAAGATGTTTAATGCAGACATTGTTAAAATTTGATTTTGTTTGAGAGGTTCAATTTCAAGTTAGGAAAACGCATCACAGCTGGACTCGCTCCTGATTGAAATCCGTCCAATCAGGGTCCAGTTTGCAGCATTTGAACTGGAAAGTCTCCACTCAACAGGTTTACTCCATTTGAATTAGAGGAGCCGCTGCTGTCGGCCAATCAGAGTCCAGTATTGTGACGACTTAGTCTTCACATTCATTCAGTTTAACTCATTCAGTTCAACTCTTGCTAAACTACAAAACATAATGAAGAACATTATTCTGATCCTGAGACAGAGGAGAGTTGGAAACAAAATCATGGAAACTGAATCATAAGGAGCTTTAACAGCCAATCAGCTGCTGTTCACCAGCTACTGTGACAAAACCCAAGTCAGCTAAGAGTTCAGGTTTATCAGTTTCATGCTGACTTCCCCTCCTTCCACTTTGCTGTTTTTCTGCTCTTTCCTCCGTTCACCTCCATGCAGCCTCTGTTGCCCTGACCCCGGCCTCCCCCCCCCCCCCCGCTGTGGTATCCCAGAGGCCCCTGGGGCACCGGGCTCCTTCCCCTCCAGCCCCACCTCCACAGGAAAGCCCCCAGACCGCCGGCACATACCTCCTCAGCCGCCCCCCCCTCCTCCTCTGAGGCCCCTCGCGGCTTCGCCTTACCTCCGCCACAGGCCGCGGAAATACCTGAGCTCCCTGAGTTCGCTCGCCGCTCGTCTGCCTTCCTCTGACCCGAACTCAGCCGGGCCGTGACTGGGCTGAGGTCGAATAGTCCTTTTTGCTTAGGAAGGTTCCTAACTGAGTGAAATGACCCGGAAGTATCTAAGCGGCAGCCATGATAAGAGCTGTTTGAATTCTCTAAATGCTAAGGAAAGGTGCTTCAATGCTTCCTTACTTAGCTCCTTTATCATAGGATACACTGGACCATCCTTTACGAAAGGAAAGGAGATGATGCCGTCCCACAATTCCTTGCGGCAGCAACATTTAACGCGGCGCACCATTCGGCCGTTCATGAAAACAAACGATCATCAACATGACCGACAAGGAACGCAGATCATCATGCAAGTTACCGTTGCTTATCAAGCATTTTCCATCTTATGCCATTACTTGCTAATATGCTTATATGTTTTGAACTTTCAACAATATGTTAAACTTGCCAGCCTTTAGGAATATCATTCATTAATTTGACTTCAGTCACAGGTGCTGAAACCCTTGCCTTAATAAAGGCCTGTATCAGCCAGAACAACTTCAAAGCACAATCAAGTCAACATTTCAAGGTGTTTACTGAGTTGTGTGGTGGTTCTTAAGCTATTACATGCATAGGTTTATAATCAGATCATAATCAGCATATTAAATTCGAGATTAAATGAAAAATGCATTTTTAACCCTTTTAGATCACATCCCTGGTCATATTGTGCACCTATTTAACAATATATGCCAAAAAAATACAAAAAATCCATTTCTTTGTATATTTATATCAAAATCCAATCATGTTTTCTTCCCGTAAAACAAAATATGCCGTGTGCTTACGTAAGCATGAACCAACCAATTTCAACCAATAATATCATGACATCCACCCATCAATCATTCTTCAACCTCTAGCTAGCCACACCGGTCAGATAAAACCACACTTCACTGTTTCTGGGTCGTAGCTGTCAGAGCGATATGGAGAGAGAGAGGAAGAGATGTGTGTTTGGATATCAGTGGGAAAAAACTTTGTTTTCATTTCCAAAACAATGTCGCTGAGGTCTAATTCATTCATCTCTCCCTTGTCCTCCTCCTGATCTAACAACAGGTGAGGGAGGTGTGTGTGGAGCCACCAGTCCTCTGGAGCTCCGTGTCGCGCTAAACTCTAAGCCCCGCCCACTGTTTAGCGGTCCAATCAAATGCGAAGGATTTGATTTAAATCCCTCTTGTAACTGTACACCGCTCAAATATTCTGTTTCACTGGGAAATACGTCACAGTACAGAAGCTAAAGACGCTCTAACTTCCGTTTCAGTGGGACTTTAACCAGAACACAGAAGTCTGCATGAAACACGGTAAGAACACACAGGGCGAAGTATCTAAGATGCTTTTAGTCGTCCATCTTGGGAGCATTGTAGTTTCACACGGCAGATCCACGTCATTATCATCCACCGTCGCATAATTAGTAGCCTAGTGTCAGTGCAGTCAGATTCTCTGAGCACCACGGTTGTCTTTTCCTAAGTTCCTTATGAATTCTCCTTCACATCTTTCCTTGACCTCATGACGTTTTCCATTGAGGTCAAGGAAAAGTGGTTAGGAAAAGACATAGGACGTATTTTTTTTTTACTATTCGACCGCAGCCCTGGAGCCGGTGAATTTGGCAACATTCACACCGCCACCACACTTCTTTTAGACCGTTTTCACAACAAACATGGCTGACGTACTTCTGCATCATCTTAGCAGGGTACAGATCGGTTCTCACCATCGCCAACGGTGTTGAAAAGCAAACTTTCTGTCTTTCCAACATCGCCGTCAGTCCATCAGGTCAGATACGGGTCACATGCTACAGCAGATATGAACAGTCAGCACAAACGTTCAGAACAGACCTTTTTCACCAACATGGCCGACGTACTTCCTCTTCATCTCAGCGGGTTATGGATCAGTTCTCTCCATTTCCAGCGATGGATCTGTCAGTGACAGCAGCTGTATTGTGTTACAGACCAGTGGTTCTCAACGTGGGGTCCAGGGACCACCAGGGGTCCTTTCAGGGGGTTCCAGTGGGTCCCCAGCAAATTGATAAATTGTTAAACTTCACCATTATTTCATTTACAAGAAGTTAACACAATTAGAGAATGTAGAAGAATGACTGTTTTGATCATAGTGTCTCTGTTATCTCTCTACCCATATCTAACAATAAAAATATTTTCAGATTTGCATCCGAGAGACAAAATCTCATCAAATGGGGGTCTGTGGCCCTAATGCGTACTAAATTAGGGGTCCATGATATGAAAAAGGTTGAGAATCACTGTTATAGACTATGTTGAAACACTGAATCAGTGATCACAGAGTCAGAGGAGACAGAAAGTTTGTTTCTTAACATTGCTGGCCAAGGTGAGTCAGCCATGTTGGTGAAAAGGTCAGTTCTGATCTGCTGCTCATATCTGGGGTTTTTTTGGGGGAGGTGACTGCTCAAATCTGTTCTAGGATGTAACTCATATCTATGACCGTGTATCAGGGCCATTCTAGGTGAAACTTTTTTTTTTACCGCAGCCGGGGAGAGGGAGGTGATACTCCGGGAAAAAACTCTGAATTTCTGAGATAAAGTCCGAAATTTGCGAGAAAACCCCCCCCCTCAAAATTGACAAAAAAAATATTTTTTTGGCAAGGATCTATGTTTCTTCACTTTGCAAGGAAGAGTCGACCAGGTGGAACTTCAGCTGAACGCCACACGACAGTTAGGAGGAGCAACAAGCAGGCATCAGGTTTACTTATCTAGACAGTGAAATGAATGAAGTTGAATGAGTCTAATACGCTGTCTGCATATCTGATATGAACTGACAACAATGTTGAAAAGACAGAAGAGTGACGAGTGTGCGGCTTCTCCCTTCTTCTGATGTTTATAACCTGCAGGCACCTCAGCTACAGAGCTGTGTGTTTCTTCTTCTCTTGCTCACTGAAAAGTACGGAGCCCGGGAGCGGCCATCGGGAGAGAAAAAAAGTTATACAGAGTCCACGATTTACTGTAACGTGCGCACGAGATACAATTCGTTCCCTCGATTTTGTTAAACTGTGCAGTTTAGGAAAAAATGCAACTTAAAAGGAACCTTTTAGGTATTGCAGATAGGCCTAGTAAGGATTTGGTATGTTAATATCCATTGTCTGTTTACACTGAATAGGCAAATCCCCCAAATATTGCAACATATTTAGCCACTTAACCTTCAGGCCATGTAAACACAATCAGGTGCTGCAACACACCCAGGACAGGCCACATTTAAACATGATCACCAATATGTGACTGACTCTTTATAAGCTGCTGAAGAGCTCATGGATTATATATCCAGAGCACCATGTCACTATTTCAATGGCACGATTTGGCAATTTGTGCACACGTAAAGAGGAAATCGAGGGAACGAATTGTATCTCGTGCCACAACATAAATAATTTTCCTCCCGATGGCCTCTCCTGGGCTCCGTAGAAAAGACAGAAGACGTCACATCTGGATCTTCACCTGCTGCTCCTCTGCTCTCCATGCAGCCGCTCTGCTAGTGAACATGAAGAGTGCTGTGACAGAAATGATTTCCCCGAAAAACTGTTTCCCCCGGCAGAGTGTCAGGAAAGAAAATAATGACTTTACCATTTATTTATTTATCTATTTATTTTTCATTCTTCCCTTATTATTACCTATGTATTATTCATTCTTCGGTATATGTATTATTAATATTATTATTATTATTATTATTTATTTTTTCTCTTCTCTCCCATACACACACAATCATACACATAAACACGCATTCTATAACAGATCTTCCCAAAAACACTAATTTAAATCGCAGTAACTGCATGATGTCACTATCATTATATTTATTATGACTATTTCATCCTTGTTTGTTTTGTTTTGTTTTCTATATGTACCATGTCAGGTGCTGTACGTCACCCTGTTGTTGTTTATTCATTGTCTGCCCTTGTGTATTTTATCCCTGTTTCAATCATTGTTGTATCTGTAAAGTCACTACTGTTTTGTTTTTGCACCAATAAAAAAAAAAAAAAAAAGTATTAACCAAAAAAACAAAAAAAACAATAGGGTTTCAGCCCTGTAGACTTGAACCCCTAATTACACTTGGAAAAAAACCCCAAAAAAACCAAAAAGAAAAGAAAAATTACTTTATGTTTTTTTTGTGGATTGTTTTCCGGTTGCTGGCCTGTCAAACGGTAAAACGTATTAAAAACATTTCACAGCATGACAAAGAGTGAAAGCAGCCGACCGAGCCTCCTAATCAAACAGGTGTGCGATCTTATCTGAAACCACAAGCGCCCATTGACTTTACCAGGAAGTGTTCAGGCTCTGCATTAGTCTGCTTGTCATTTATCAAACACATTTCCCCTGTCATCACTTCCCTCTGCAGCGGTGGAGCAGCAACACACACTGAGGACAAACTGAGGACAGGGAAACTTCTTTTCAGCGGATACAAATCTGAATTGAATAAATGTTTTTTTGCTGTTCACACCGATGAGAAAACATCAGATCTGAATCAAATGCGAAGGAAAATAAACTTGTTCTGCTGTACAGGGAACCTTCATTTAGATTCCTGTTCTTTTCTAAAAAAAAAAAACCTAATCTGGCTGATGAATTTCAGAATACAGAGCGATTGAGAGAGATCTGTGCTCTATAGAAAAGTGCAGTGATTTATAGGAGGATTGTTTCAGATGTGTGTGTTAAAAAAATAATAGACAAAAATAATCTAACATGAACCGACACACTGAGGAAAATGGAATAAATCTAAAAGAGGATGCACAGTAGGCAGATGTGATACTTCAGTACAGTTTTGAGTATTTCCATTCTGTGAGACTTTCTACTTTTCCCTCCTCTACATCTCAGAGGGAAATCTTGTTCTTTTTCCTCCACTACATTTATCTGCCGGCTGGAGTTACTAGTTACTTTGCAGAATAAGGTTTTACACGCAAAACATACGATAAGCTCATAAAACATGTTGAATTGTTAGAGTTTAAACTCCCCAACAGTATATGGAGCAGTTAGCCCGACAACATTAAAACACTTACTATATTTACAGGTTAATGCTTCAATAATTTAACTCTCTGACAGAATGACGACTTTTACTTTGATACTTCAGATCATTTTACTGCTCATACTTCTATACTTTTACTTAAGTAAACTTTTGAATGCAGAACTTTTACTGTAAATGTATTTTCTCATTATGGTGTTGCTACTTTTACTTAAGTAAAGTATTTGAGGACTTTTCCCACCACTGAAAATAGGGATAATTTGGGTTTGGGTCATGACCATCATCAGTCCTGAACAGACAAAGCCAACAAAGTCATAGGCTACCAGGATAAAGATCCCATCATCCAATCACAAGGCAACAGATCAGAAGAAAGCCCATATGGGAGAAACTCAACATGGAGGTCCAGAGAGGAACATGAAGCTGGAGCCGGCGGTCAGCAGAAGAGTTTCCGGCCTGCGGCGAGGCCTCCTGACCACGTGTTGAAAACCCGCCCAGCGCCGTCTGTCTCTTTATCCAAGAGGAGTGGTTATGACACGGACTATCAAAATAAGAGCGCAGTTGGTGACTGGGTGGTCCGCCGGCCGAGACACTGAGACTGAGACTGAGACTGAGACTGAGACTCAGACTGAGACTGAGACTGAGACTGAGACTGAGACTGAGGCTGAGGCTCAGACTGAGACTGAGACTGAGGCTCAGGAGACGACAAGAATGTGGTCCAAGCTCTCGACTCTCGGCCTCAACACGATGAATTAAAGCTGAATAAAGCAACTTCACATGCTGGCGGCTCCAAAATGGCAGCAAACTGTTTGAATTGTGAGGACATCATTACCCAGAAATCCTGTGTGGTGATGTCAGCAAAGCGGTCTACAACAATTCAGTTGGTGGAGATGAGACACTGTCTCAGTCTCAAGTCTCAAGTCTAAATGTAGAACAGCAAGTCAAGTCAGAACAAATCAAGAGTCCAGTATCAATTTAATATCTTAAAGAAAACCTAATATCTAGGACTTTTCAATGCAATATGGTTTTAATAGGATAAAAACTTGGTAAGAGCATCATGAGTTTGATTTCTATAATCAGTTTCAACTTCAGTAAATTCAATCATTCCATACAAATTCAGAAAACAGAATTTAAATTAAGTCGTCTGCTGGAACAAATCTCATCACTTTCAATCTAAGTCATTTACACAAACACAAGATCTCAAGTCAAGACTTTAGAAACCTTTTCAAGTCACCAGAACCCAAGTCAAGTCAAGTCTCAAGTCTGCTCTTCATGCATCAAGTCATGTCTCAAGCTTTTAAAACTGTGACTCCAGTCCAAGTCATGTGACTCGAGTCCCTACCTCTGATTTAAAATAATAATTTTTGCACATTTACAGCTTTCTGCATACTTTTGAGTGTGGAAACCCTTTTATGAAAATTCAGATTTAAACTCCACAGTAACATGACTCTCAGCCTGCTGAGGGAGCAGAGAGCCACACTGCACTTTAAATCAACTACCGGTATGCAAAGATTTGTGAAACAGGAACTACAGAAAGAAAATATTTTCATGACTTTTTCATCCAAGCAGGTCAGAGCTAAAAGCCTGAGGCAGCAGAGATGAAGAGATCACAAGTCACTGTGAGGCAGAGGAACTGAAGGCTCTGCAGGTTATTTGCTGGTCGTCAGACTCCCTCTAGTGGAATTAACCACACACTGCACTACTTTGTCCACAAATATGGAAATATTTAAAGAAAGTTTTATTTCTTCCCTAACTGGGATCAAAGAAGCACCAAAACCTGATGTGTCGGTCATAAATATAAGACTACAACTAATTTCTTCTTTCATTTCTGAGTGCAAGCTCCCTTTGCAACTAGATGTGAATCATTTAAATAGTTTTTTCCTCAGTGCTCAGACTGTACATCTATTTATGCATTTATTAATTTATGTATTTTTGGACAGAAACCCAGGTATCAAAAGCCAAACATTTCAGCTTGACTAACTGCAGAAACAAATCCAGTCACTAACAAAACACAACAATATTTTGAGAAAATAATTAATTTCTGCTTGTTTTTCCTTAAATCACCACGTATCTTACAATGATAAATAGTATATGATATATAGTTTACATTATAAAAGTTATACACAAATTAATAAAATAAGATAATTAGAATTATTACAATCAATTAAAAAGAATATAATTATGTAATAGTAATATTGACAAATAATGTAGTTACATTATGTAGTTACTCAAATTCACTAATTCATAGTAAGTGGTCAATATTATGACATCAGTTAAAACTGTAACATTTAAGTGATAATCACTGCTCAATGTAATAATGTGTCATTACTCCATTATCCACCTATTGATTACATCAGCAGGGTTTATTACATTTTCAACTCATTTAGAGGAAGATTTTTATTGCATTTTGATAAGTACATAATACTTATCATTGCTTATTTTGATACATTATACTTATTTGATATTATTATACTTATTTTAATACATTATCTGTCAGTTATTACATTATCAGTTGCTACAAAGAGTCAGGAGGTCAAAGGTCAAAGTGCCCAAACAATAGAGTTGGAAGGTTTGTTTTCTTTTTGAGAGCAGAAGAGATGTGATGTGACTGAGCAGGTAAAATGAAACGTGAATTACATCTTAAAAATATGAGTTTTCAGCTTTTCTTGAAAAGATACATCCTGTTCATGTTTCGCTGTGTGTTGTAAACTCGTATGAAACTCCCAGCATGCTGCGTTCAGAACAAAGACTCGGCTTCTCTCTGTTTGTGGAGATATTTATTTACACATTTAACTAGTGGCCATTATATACGAAAAGAGGAAACCTTTTTACAGTTTATTTACAGCACCTGTAAGGCATTATGAAAACTGTACATTGAAATCGGACAAGAAAACGGACATAAAACAAAATGAAAAAAAAAAGATTAATGAATTTACAAGAAAGTATAAAATACAACTGAAAGCAATGATACAACTTAAATAAAATGAGTATGCAGGTCAGAGACAAAATGATCCGTTCTGAAGGTTATATCTGACAAAAATGGGACAAAATGTTTTGTTAACCCCATCCTCCCTCTCTCCCCTGGTGTCTAAATATTTCACCAATAATATTTCATCAATAATGTAGGGAGAATACCCCCCCCCCCCCCCCTCTCTAAACCATGACTGTATTGCACTTTTGTTTCCAAAGCCAGGAGTCGGTGCAGGAGTGAACAGAAAAAACAAAGGAAGCATTTTCATTTTCAGCACATCTGGATGTCCAGTTTGGGATTTCACACATCTGTGTTACTTTTCAACACAACATACTGTTTGTTGGTAAAAACTAGAGTTAGACCGATATGTGTGTGTGGCCGATATCGAGTCAAACTGCCTTAAAGAGATGCTGACACAGACAGACAGAATTTCATCCGTCTGGGTTTCAGTGGAGAGTTTTAGTGTCACATCATGATGCTCATGAACTGCTGTTTCAGAGGCTTTTCCACCCCGACAAGAAGAAAAGTCTGTTGGAAACTCTTAATACTTGTAATTCTCTGGCATGAAAATGCTCAGATTTAAGGATACTGAATATCGGCATACAATATCTATCAGTCTGAAAACATCAGCATCAGTGTTGGCCTTCAAAAACCCATATCAGTCGAACACTAACTGTGATTATCCTCCATTTGGAAATGAATGACACCTACTTTTAAAAAAATGTTTGCTGACATTAAAGTAAAACACTTTATAGGAGTCAATTTAAAACCTTTGCTTACAAAACAGCTGTTTGTGAGGACAGAATCATGTTTTTGACTGACTGACTGACTGATGGTTTTCAGGTGGCACAATTTTCCCAAAATGTATATATCACATATCAAGGTGAAATTCCTCACTTTGTGTTGAAAAGCAACAGGTCAAATATGCATTGCCCCCAAACCCACGGATGTGCTGAAAACCACACATTATTTCCGAGGAGTTTTGATTTTAAAAAGTGAACAAAAATCAACTTTCTCCTTCCCAGAATCCCATGCAGCAGCTCTGACTTCACACAGTTACATGAATGACAGAGTCTGGTTTGCATCAGGAGACCAGACTTCTGTCACAGATTAAAAACCATCAGATGTAAACTGGATCAGGAGACACTTTGTGTGTCTGTTTATAACTGGAGTTCATTACTGAGCGTCACTGCACTCAGGATAATTAGTGTACCTGTAAAACACAACAGACCATGTTCACAAAGTGCTGAGTTCAGATGACAGATCTGATTCGTTATGAAATACTGATCCTGTATACAAGCACATAGATCCACTGGAGGAGTTTTAATGCTTTTTGTTGAATGAAAAGGGGTTTGTTTAGGAGAACATAACCAGACAGAGGGATTTTCACTACTGTGGAACATAATATCGGTCAATTTCCACACATTTCCCACACGTTTCTGACTCAACACATGGATGTGATGTGAGGAAAAACAATATTTTTTTTAGGCGTTTAGCTAATCCAGACGGATTTGGAGTGAGTGAGCAGGTCGGGGGGTTTGGTGCCTTGCTGCAGGGATCAAACCTGTAACCTTTTTGTTACGGGACAGTCTCTCACAGTGTGCGTGTGTAACTAGTGTTCAGTCAGGGAACAAGTACGTCCTTCTGTATTTCAGGACAGGGTTTTTTAAGAATGTATGATCAAGAAAATGAGAAGAAACTTTGCTTACTTGCAATTAATTAAAACCTTTTTATTGAGAAAACGTTTCAGTCTTGCTGCCTTCCTCAGATAAATTCCTAAATACCTGAGAAAAGCCACAAGACTGAATCGTTTTATGTGTATTCTCAATAAAAGACTGAATCGTTTTATATGTATTCTCAATAAAAGACTGAATCGTTTTATGTGTATTCTCAATAAAAGATACCTTCATTTAAAGTAAGAGACAAGTGTGTGGGAATACCTGATCTCCACCAACAATACTCTGTTTTAATGTTTTAAAAACTGTAAAGCAACATTCAGCCAGCCAACTTGTACTTTTACTGCAAAAAAAGTGTTTTATTTTGCAGTACAAATATAAGTTGGCAGGTTTTTGTGCTCATTTTGCAGTAAAATAAGAACTTTCACTGAATCCAAGCCTCTACTCGAAGCCATTTTGTGAACATGTCCGACTGTGTGTTCATACAAACAAGGATAGGTAAAACACACATTCTGTACAAACGCATACGCCCCGACGCAACACTGCTGCCAACGGATTCGCCAACTTTGACCTGACTGATGACTTGTACACACACACACACACACACACAGGTTACGAGTTACGAGTGAAGTCATGGAGTCGTTTGGTTTTGACACTGGTGTGATGCAGAGAAACTCACCAGAGGAGAAGAAGCAACCTTAAAACCTAAATGTTAAAATCTTCCCTCTATCTCAACCTGGTAGCTCTTGTGATGCGTTTTTACGTTTCCCGGTTTGTTTGGAATAAACAGAAGAAGAAGAACTGGGTAGAAAAGAGAAACTCATCAAGCTCCGCCCACACTGTTTGATTGACAGGTGATCTATGGGAAGAGCAGCGCAGAAACACCACAGTGAGGCTGAGGGACAAAGATGGAGACTAAAAACAAATGAGAATCTTGTGGATCACCTCTTTAAAATCTGTTCAAAGTAAATAAATAAAATCCCCTTTACTCTCCTCCAGCTTTCCCTCGCCTCTCTTCCTCTTTCTTCTTCTTCTTCTTCCTCTTTACTACCTCAACTCCCTCCTCCTCTTCTTCTATCCATCTATCCAGGTTTGCTCATCGCCTCCGGTGAGTTTTCTGCCTTAACGACCAAACAGGTTCACAGAAAGGCTGCAGTCAGATGGAAGTACAGAGAGTCAACACTGACACAACACTACAGACTGGCTGCTTGGTCCACATTGTTAAGGCCCACTCATTTGCTGGTGTGTGTGTGTGTGTGCGTGTGTGTGTGTGTAGTGAGAGTTTGTCTAGGAAAGTCTTCATCAGTAGTGTATGTGTGTGTGTGTGGACATCGAGAGGTAGGGATGAGATGGAGATGAAGGAGTGTTAGAACAGAAAGTGAGAGGAGAAGATGGAGGCAACGTTAAGCACTGAGCGGCCTGGAGACCGGAACGCACATATCCAATAATCAATCAATCACCAATTAATCACTGATAGCGTACAGTCAGGGTGTAAATATCAGGACAGGGAGGAGAACTTGGTCTTTGCTGCTGCTGCTGTGATCGTTTTATCGGGGCGATAAGTACAAATGTCAGTATGAATGTTCTGTGTGTTTCATTCTGATCTAAAGGCTTCTGTTTAAATGCTTGAAATAAGTTGATCCTATGTATGAATTTCTTTCCAAAGCCTTTGCCTTTCTATCAATGCAAAGAATCTACAATATAAGATAGTTTTGATTTAACACTTTTTTTGGTCGCTGCATAATTCCATTTGTATTATTTCATAGTTTTGATGTCTACTGTTATTCTGAAATGTGGAAAATAGTACAAAATAAAGAAAGATGCGGTGTTATTTTGTTATTTTTATAATCACTCTACTCTCTTGTATTTGTGTTTTATTTATGCGAATGTAAACTTGTTTTATCTGACATTTTATCTGATGAACTTGGTGTTTTTTTTATCACCTTTTGTTTGTTTGAAGCACTTTTGTTGATAAGTGCTATATAAGTAAAGTATTATTATTATTATTGTTCTTGTTTATGTTCATTTCAAGCACTGTGGCTCAAGGGAAGGGCTGAACCAGAAGGAGATCAGCTCCTTAAAGAGGTAAATAAAGGTAATAGATTACCTAATGCCCCTTTAATTCAGGTGTGTGTAGTTTTAGGATGTTTTTGATGTAGTATATAAAGAGCTGTAAGAGGAAGTCTGTTTGAAAGCTGCGGTGGTCCTGCACTCACACCACATTTACAGAACAAATATCTCCTCGGTTTACTATCTTCTTGCTTCACTTTGTCTGTTTCCAAATTATTATTATTATTATTGTTATTATATATGACTGAAACAACATCCACGGGCCTGCACAGACTCATTATCAAAAGCTGACACTCTTTTCTTTTAGCTCCTCTTCATCTTTTTTATATAAAATCCACGTCACACTGGAGATGAATCACCAGCAGAAAAGGCTAAAATTCATTCACTGTCCCGAAATTTAAGTTACAGGTCGACTGTAGTGAACAGTGAGGTCAGAGCAAACAGACCGGGGGAGAAACTGCCACCAGACACCAGCTGACAACTGACAGGTTTATCTACTCTATCAGGGACTCGTCTACTATAAAACCTCTAAAACTCATCTTGTAAAATACTGAACGCGACTTTATGAATTTATGCATCCGTCCATCACTGCAGCCGGTGGATGATAAACTCAAAATCTTTTCATTTCATCCTCATCTTGGTCTGATCTGTGTTAAAAGTGCCCACAGTTGCTAATGCTAATGCCGTGTTGTGACGCGCCTGTGCAACGCCCAACCAGATTCTCGGAAAAACAATCTGAAAAATTTACATCTTCAACGCCAACTTTTCAGAACCTAAAGGAAAACTTAATTTTAGATTGATGAACATGGAATTTTGTTTAAATTATTCAACACATTTAGAAAAGGCTTCTTGAGCCCAAAGGTCACGACATTTTCTCAGTCTATAGTGAACCATGGAATACTTTGATTCCCATAAAAACATAAAAAATCACCAGATTTGGAGTTACAAGATTTTCACCTGACAACATGTTACTAAATGAATAAAGGTTTCTCTGATTACGTCATTAGTCTTCTCATAATTGATAAGAATCACGATCATACTTTTTTTTTTTATTCCTTGGTAACGATTAGCGATACTACATTGTACAAAATGCCCGACAAACTTAGAGGTCAAGATCAATTTGCACAATATTTACTTCCTCAGACTAGTCCCACTCAAACGTCCCATGTATCTACTTTAATGCTTACGGATGGCAATAAAAAAAAAAGCTAGGACTTAATCGGGAGGTTAAGTGGAAGACTAGCTTGTTAGCTACAGCCGGTATACAAGCATCAGCCATGCTAGAGCAGATTCCCATTCATGTTGGATCCGGGGCTTCGCACAAGCAGCTTAACACACAAAGGATAATATTGTGAAATCCAAACCACAAGATCGACATTAATAATTAAACCGCAAAAGTCAATTTTGAAACTTTTAGAAAAACGTTAGCACCGTAATTAGAGTTGGAGTCTATGAGAATTATACTGGACTTAATGCTCTCCATTAGTGCCGAAAAACTGAGCACAGACCCTCTGTCTGGGGCAGCGGCTCTTGAACCTTTAAGACCCAAATCTAATGCAGTAATTTCGTCTCACCCAGAAGACCCGGTCTAATGAAAATAGACTAGTGCTCTAGTCATGTGGACCCACCAGAAACTGGTCTGCGACCCAGTTTGTGTCCCAACCTGGAGGAAGTTACCATCAGCCAAACGCTGGTCAGTTTTGATTGGCTGTCAGTCCGTCTGCCCTCCCAGCTGATGGAGGTGTCACACCACATCATGTAGAAGTCCTGTTCTAGTCTAGAAATCTAGTTGGCTGGTAAAATAGCGAAATACTTCCAAAAAGTAATTTGTCTGGTGAAATACTGGAAACAGCTGTTGAATTTTGGAATCAACCACTTTGGTGTCCTGCCCTGGTCCCGACCCACATGTTAAGAAACTCTGGAGCATCTTCTCACTCCTCCGCCAAGCTAGCAGCAGGTCCAGGTTAACACTCGCCTCGCTCCGCAGGTCCAGCCCCGCTCCTGGGGTCTGGAGGGTCTGGATCCAGCTAGCTTTCACATTAGCTTCACCCTTCATGGCTGGCTTGCGTTTGCTTCAAGCTTCATAGCTAGCCTCTCTACTGAGATTTTAACTTCAAGGCTAGCCAACTTTAGCTTCAGGCTATGTAGCTTCAAGCTCCACAGCTAGCCTCTGATGTCAGCTTCAACACTAACATGGCCGGCTAGCGTTACCTTTGAAGTTCATGGCGGGCTAGCATTAGCTTCGACCTTCGCAGCTAGCCGTTCCGAGCAAGATGGCTTCCAGGTTAGCTAGTGTTAGCTTCTCAAAGCTGGGCTGCTGCTTTTGTCCATCTCTTTATTTCCATCCTTCATCAATGCAGAAAACACCTGATGGAAAACAGAGAAAAAATGAACATTAGATTCACTGAATCTCATTTGTAACTATAACTTTAAAAAACTATGTGAATGCTGTCAATGTGACAGTAGGCAGTAAGCTAGCCTAGGGTTAAATGTAGACTTGATAGCATGGTTTTATCACTAACATTAACTCCCCAGACCATATTAAGTTTGCATATACATTCTTGAAGAAATCCATGCACAAATAAAATTTCATTTTTATCAAAAAGTTTTTCCAAATATGTATGATTTCATGTCACTTGCCATTCCGCAGGAAAACCTGCAAAAACATTTTGTACTAAAACAAACTGCAAACTGGTCTCTGTTACACTACATGAAAAATGGCCTTTCCCCCCCCCCCAATTTTATAACATATTGTAATTAAAAATACAGATTTTTCTTTAGTTGTCCTTTAGTTTGAACATATGTAAAACATGTAGCTATCAGCTGTCAGTCCTTATAACAACAGCTCAGTCAGTTTTATGCTGCATTCCAGAGAAATTCTGACTTCCTAGTAGGAAACATACAACGGCACGGCTCTTCACATCGGAATTCCAAGTAGGAAATTCAGATTTCTCAACCTCTAAGTTTCCAAGATGTAGTTATCAGACGTCATATCAACATGGAGGCGTACACTGTAAACACGACTTTTAATATGTTTATAATCATCAAAATACACTGAAGTTCAATGTCCGGCATTGCATGACCTCAAATCTATCAAAACACCTGTGTGGTAAATAGTTAAACATATCAATTTGAAATGTAAAGCTGAACTTAAAGTTGCTAATGTTTTATGCTAACTAGCTAGGTAGAGTTTCCAAATATCACTGACATAACATTAGATGTGAGAAATTCTAACTTCCGGCTTTGAATGAAACGCAGCACTAAGTCTTCAGTGATTCAGAATATAAACAAAGTCAGTAGTAGGCTTGGGCCGATATTCGATATTATTGAATATCGTGATATTTTGTGAATATCGCAATATTTCCCACATGGCACCATGTGTTGCTTAGATCACAACTGTACAAGCTTTTCAACTTCTAAATCTATAATCTACTAGTGGTAGGATAGTAAAAAAAATAAATTATAATAATCATACTTAAAGTAAAAAATTTGCCTTTTTCATTGTAGTGGGCTCTCTTTTCCACAATCAGCCCATTTTTCTGAAAATAGCAGGAATGAGAAAATTACACCAAATGGCCGTTGTTTCCTCCAATGCTTAAATAGTAAGATCAAATTTCTAGGCTGTTATTATAGCCTAGAAATTTGATGTAATTTGGAAGAAATAAAATAAAACACCCCCCCCCCCCAAAAAAAAAACCTGGGAAAATAAATAAATACACAAATAAATAAATAAAATTTAATAAAAAATACCCCCCCGCTCCCTGATAATATCATATATCGGAATATTTTGGCGGGACAGTATCGCGATATAAAATTTGGGATACCGCCCAAGCCTAGTCAGTAGTACACTAACTCTGCTCTAATGTAACTAGTAATACTCTTCCTCTACTGCTCTGAAACCCTCGGGACGTCCCGGTCGAACCCTGACCTGTGCCCAGCGCCGGTTTCTGCTGATCATGTGTGTGTTGGCCATGGAGGTGAAGAGCGTGTGCGCCGGCAGGTCCTCCGGCAGCCGCGTGAGGAACTGGGCGATGTGGATGAAGTCCATCTGCAGCAGGACGTCCTCGTACAGACGCAGGATCCCCAGACCGGTCCGGAACAAACTCTCCTCCCCGTCCCGGCAGAAGACGTCCCACACCCGACAGGCGACGTCCAGAGGGAGAGACTTACTGTACAGAGTGAAGATCCTGCACAGAGAGAGGCAAACATGTATGTGAAATATGTCTGTACACTGCCCGTCAACAGTTTGGACACACCACATTATTCTTTATTTTTACTATTTCCCACATTTTAGAATAACAGTAAAGACTCAAAACTATGAAATAACACAAATGGAATTATGCAGCGACCAATAAAGTGTGAAACAAATCAAAACTATCTTATACTTAAGCAATATTACGCGGGAGGCTGTGCTTTACTGTCATCATTGGTTATTATTATCAGTCACGTCAGTAGACTCCTATGTAATGGAACCTAGTTTACTACTCCAGCAAGTAGGCGGAGCCTTAGTAACGACCTGCAACAGAGACGATTTCTAGTCCCTGTTGAGTCAGCCAGCCAACTTGAGCTAATGCTCTCTAGAGATC
This sequence comes from Centroberyx affinis, assembly GCF_046629955.1. NCBI lineage: Eukaryota > Metazoa > Chordata > Actinopteri > Beryciformes > Berycidae > Centroberyx > Centroberyx affinis. The sequence continues at coordinate 39,950 of NW_027281307.1, forward strand.
GTGGGATTTCCCAAACTGAATAAATACCACACATATAAACACAAAACTGCC
>NW_027281307.1:50000-53654 GCF_046629955.1 Centroberyx affinis
AGCAGAGAGTGTGTAGCTGTAGCTCCACTGTGTGTGTCAGAGTCTGTTATATAAAAACACATCTGATTAACCCCCACCCCCCACCCCCTCTCGTTAATGACTTGGTAGCAGAACCAATTACAGCTCATGTCAAACCATAAGCCTGCCCACAACCATGAATATCAGAATATCAGAGTAAGAAATTCACTTTTTTTTCAGAAGGCTTTTTTTTTTTTTACCTCAATTTTAGGGGCATTTTGGTCCCTTTTTGGGGGGAAATTTTATTGAAGTATGAAAAAAAAGACTCTTTCAAGGTATTGTTTGGTGAAATTCAAGGACTCAAAACTGGCATGTTCTGGGGTATGACATGACATTGAAACACATATTGAGTCCTCATTTTTTTACTTATGATCTTAAGTCAAGAAATCCTGGTGATATAATTCATTTTAAAACTGCTTAAAACTTCTTTCATAAAAAAAAGTAATCAAGTACTTTCAAGGCCATCCACTCATTTTCAAAGACTTTTAAAGGCCTCATTTTGTTTTCCTCAAATCCATGAACTTTCTAAGCTTTTCAGATTCCAGATTTGTTCCACTGGGATTTGTCGTAACTTCTTTCCCACCGCTGCCTTGCAGAAGACTCTCTGTCCCCCAGCCATCCCTCCATCTTCATCCCTCCATTGTTCAGTTTCTTAACCATATTGGTCATTTTATATTTGTTGCTGATGCAGTGGTTTGTGTCGGTCTGGATTTTCTTCTTCGGCTGCTGCTGGCTGTGTGGTGGAAACATTTCCTTCAGGCTTCAGGCTGAACTCGCTTGTTTTCTAAAGCAAAAAAAAACGCTTCGACCGCTTTTCTCGCCCAGAATGCACTGGAAAGAATCTCCCGGTCACAGACAGAGTCGACAAGAATCAGCTACAGAAGCCCATGAGGGACAGTAAGCACATTCACGTGTTAATATTTGACGACATCCTCTATATCAACTGAATGGCAAAAAAGAAAAAGGATACTCCTAATTATCAGGGGGCATGTTTTACCACCTCATTTTTAATTTCATAGACATTTTGTGAACTTTTTGCCTCGTTTTTGGCCCTAAACCTAATCAATGGTGAATGGTGAATGGGGGAAAAGAAGGAACATCTAGAATTGTATGTGGTAGATAAGATAAGATAGCACTTTATTGATCACCTAGGGGAAATTCAGATAGATAGATAGATAGATAGATAGACAGATACTGTATTACTGTACATATCTACTGCTTTTCCATGCTTTTTTTTGATATCTGTGTGGCCAAGTCCAAGACCAATTTCTCCCTTGGACTTACACTAAACAAAACAAACACACGCACACGCACACACTTGTTCCCTATGGATTACCGTATTTCCTCTAATAGTGGCCGGTAGTCAATTAACAGCCGGGTCTCCGATAATGGCCGGGGCCGTGGTCGGCACGAATAAATAAAGGCCGGCCCCAAATACAGGCCGGGGGAAAAAACAAAGGAAACAAGCGTGAATTCGCAATAGCTGCGACCACGTACACACACACATCGTCAATTACCGTAATGATCGGTAATGCATTGCAGTAACAAAATAAAACGGCTACCTAACGAACCCCAACAGAAGCAGATCAGAAAACAAGGAGGCTTCATACTAAAATATGAGCAAATATACTTGTCAAACAGAGGGAATTAGAAATAAATAATAAATATACTGAAGCACAGCATGCAAACGACTACGCTATAGGCCTGCTTCTAATGCTGATGCCCACACACACACACACACACACACACACACACACAGACACACACACACACACACACACACACAGAGCGATCGTTCATCAACTTCAGCAGAGAAGGAAGACTTGAGTTTGTGGGAGGCAGAGCTGAGGAAAGAATCACTCTGTGTCTGAATATGTGTGTGTGTGTGTGTGTGTGTGTGTGTGTGTGTGTGTGTGTGTGTGTGTGTGTGAGAGTGTGTGTGTGTATACGCACTTGCACATGCACTTTCTAAGCTGCAAAGCGTGTATGTTGGTGTGCATTTTGTTTGTGTGTGTGTGTGTGTACGTACTCACACGTGCCCTATCTAAGCTACCTAGTGAATGTAAATGTTTGTGCCGTGTGTGTGTGTGTGTCTATAATACACACTTGCACGTGCGCTGTATAAGCTGCCGAGTGTGTGTGAGTGTGTGTGTGTGTGTGTGTTCAGTTTACACAATAAACAGTTCATTCACAGAAGCAGGACAGCTGTGGGTCAACAGGACGAGTGTTTTATCAGCTCAGTTCTGAACTCCACCAGCAGGGGGAGACAGCACACCAAACTGCCTTCACTACAGTGAGGTGAAGCTCCACTCTCTCTCTCTCTCTGGGCTCGTTTGAGAAGACTACCTGCACGCCTGGAAAATAGACAAGAGTAGCCGAGTGCAGTCAGGCGAGGAGTCAACAAGCCGAACACTCCCGACCGCAAACCCGCTGCTCCTTTTCTTCTTCTTCAGTTTTGCTCAGTGGTGGAAGAAGTACTGAGATCTTTTCCTTCAGTAAAAGTAGCAATACAACAATGTAAAGATACTCCATTACAAGTAAAAGTCCTGCATTCAAAATCTTACTTAAGTAAAAGTACATAAGTATTGGCAGCAAAATGTACTTAGAGTATCAAAGTAAACGTACTCATTATGCAAACTGTCCCCATTTAGAGAGTTATATTTTTCATAAATTATTGGAATATTAATACTGATTTATTGACATACATGTACATGTAAGCAGCATTTTAAAGTTGGCAACGTGAAGCTAATCTTAACAATTTAGCTATACTTTTGGGTAGTCTAATCTATAACAATGCTATTTTATAGTTATTTTATAAAGATGATCAAATGTATTAAATATAAAATATTGATCTGAAAAGTAACTAGTAACTATAGCTGTGAAATAAATGTAATGGAGTAAAAAGTACAATATTTCACTCTAAAATGTAGTGGAGTATAAGTACAAAGTAGCATAAAATGGAAATACTCAAGTAAAGTACAAGTACCTCAAAATTGTACTTAAGTACAGTACTTGAGTAAATGTACTTAGTTACTTTCCACCACTGGTTCTGCTTAACGGCGATTGATAAACAACTTGAAAGATGCATCACTGCCACCCACACACACTGCTCAAACGACCCAGAGCTTCACGTACTTATTTTTATTTTGATGTAGCTCTCTCTCTCTCTCTCTCTCTGTCTCTCTCTCTCTCTGTCTCTCTCTCTCTCTGTATGCATCAGACGTGCTGCTCTGTCAGCAGTTTGCCTCTGAACTGATAGGCAAAAGTATGCAATCATGTGACTTGACTAGTGATTTTAAAGGGGACTGCGCAATTAAAAGGTGCTGTGTGTAGCATTTTAAAGCCAATAAATCATTACCATGTTAATCTGGAGACATTAATATAGTATCTGTAAACAGACCAGTCCATCAGTGGTCAGCCTGTCAGCCTCTACCAGCCTCTACTCTGCATCCTCCATTGTTTCTCCACCTGGTGGATCTGGAGGGAAATCTGCTGGATCGCTTTACGGCACAAAACAGGAAGAGGTTCTGTTCTTCCAGAGCAAACGGAGCTAAAGCTGAAAGAGTTTCTGGCAGCAGATGGTGGAAGGAGGGAAAGGAAGACGGAGAAATCACTTCCAACATGTTGATCCTCTTC